>NC_057800.1:348209216-348365583 GCF_018294505.1 Triticum aestivum | reverse complement strand
CGGAGACAGTGAAGACCATGCAAAGTTGAAGAATTTGAACAACTGAGGAAATTCAACACAAAAAAAAACTCAAATTGAAGATTTTCAACTTTTGGTGGTGGTGTGACCCACCGTATAAGAATGATGATTTCAGACACCACGTACAATTGTCGTAGGGTTCTGAGAATCAAATTCTTCATTAATTTCTTCAGACTTAGAGTGTTATTCTTCATTGATTGAAGAATAACGTTTCTTCATGTGTTGCACATCTAAGTCATCAATTTTGCATAAGTGTTAGGATGAACACAATGTCATCATCTACGCGATCGACAAAGCAGATGGCACCACGTATTGCTGGGACGACACATGTAAGTTGTTTCCGTCTGATGTTAATGATGACGCCATGACACTGTTTGAACTTTTTGTGATGATTGACATATCCCTGTTTGAGCAGAATTTGAGTAGAAGTATGGCAATGTATTAGAGATTCCGTAAATCATCTATATTTGGAATGAGTTAATTCATGCGATTGTGACCATGTCATTACAGCCAATGTGTACCCCTGAATAATCAAACTGTTAGGAAGATATTGGTATTCTCCTTATTTAATAGTAATCTATATACTACTAAATATGAGTGTGTATCAATGGCCATGTTAGTTTCCTCATTTCCATGATGTAGAAACATGCATCACACTGTTGATTTCATCTGACCATACATTAGGGAAGTAAATCTGCATATGAAGAACTCTATATTTTGAAGTAGTGAAATCTTGTAATTCTTACCATGTGTACATACCTATGTTTGCCCTTTAGCAATCAATAGCTAGAATAATATCCTCACAAAAAATTTGCCCACAGAACATGAGTATATAACAATGCATGGTATGTTAGTTTCCTTGAAGAATTTGTTTGTGAGGACAGAACATGATTAAATAACATGCATGACATGGTAGTTTCCTGTGAAGAATCGACTGTGAGACAACATGATTATAACCATGCATGGCACTTCTATATTTTCAAACCCAATATACATTTCCCTGTATTTTCCTCCTAGTTCCAACAGGGACATATCAATGTTGTTTCTTGCACTATCCTACACATACTGTGAACCATGTTGATCCTAAAATAACAATGACTGTCCTTTTTGATATTATGCAGTGTCCATCCGGACAGTGCTTGTTACGTCTATGAGCAGGGTGCCAGCTTGTTGGGGCCTGTAGGATTTTTGAGTTGGAGGCGGGTAAACAGCCTTGGTTCATACTCTCTGTTTCTCGGACTCAATTATTTGATTAACGAGGAGATCACCATTGGCAAGGACCTTGATGGCAGAGAGGTTCTGTTTGCTATGAAAACTGTGTCTACACGGCGAACCCTAGGAGTTCGGGAGCAAACTCCCCTGATTGTCAATGATACAGCCTGCATCCAAAAGAAGGTGAGAATGACAACTGTATGTGGATTAACTTTGATCCTTGGATGTGTCGAGTCCGACAGGCTTCAAGCCTTCAGGTTGATAGGTAATTGGGCTATTGCGTCGAAAGGGTGGAGTACTGGTGTCTCGTGATCACTAGTGGCTGAATCGGGGCTGCAAATTATGATGGTGTTGGATCATCCCTCTTCGAATGACTTGTTGTCTTTGCTACTTGTTCTGGATGGGTAGTTTTCTCTTTTTCTATGCATATTCCTTATCATTTGGTCATCCTCGTCTATGTCACTCTTACTATGTAATAGTTGCCTCTATTTAGAATGTCATTCTTGTCTGGATCACAAGAGTCTGAGCGCTCCAGATGGGTGCGTTTTGGTGGTGTAGCAAGACTTATGAACTATCATGTCTTGTTGTTTATGTCAGTAGAAGTCACTAGTCAGTGTTTGAGGGTCGTATATATCGCTGTTTCGAACAGTTTATTGTCTCGAACTGCTGGTGGGCTAAATGAGGGCATCACCAGTCTCCAGTGTTCAGAGTATATCTCCCCCTTTCCAGTTATAATTTGAGCTCAGTGTCTTTTTGATGATGTACACTTGTTTGGGCCAGTGAGCTGTCGTTGAATATGGGCCGTAACGCAATGCCAAATAGGTCAATTATGACTCTCAGGCCGGGCTCTCAAAAGATCCTGAAAAAAGGCCGGGCTCTCAAAAAAAGAAAGAATAGGGACTCTTATGCTGAGATCTGGGCGCCATTGGTGTTTTCATGCGCTTGCGCGCCGAGAGCATATTGGCGCATGTTCGAAATTCATGTTACCTTTCCATCCCCAATCAACAGCCCCTCCCCCAACTCTGGAATCTCGATTCCTACTCAAGTTCCCCCAAATCCCCCTCCTGCACTCCCTGTACTCAAGTGCACTATCATGTCGCCGATCAGCGCGGATCTCCGAGCCGGAGATCCTGAGGTCCGTCCTGCCTTCGGGCGCTGCGTGCTGTTGCTCAACAGGGGCATGGCGGCGCTTGACGACCAGTTTGCCGACAAAGTGCTCATGGTAACCATCAACGGCGACCAGCCTCTCGTCTCGTCGGACGACCATGTCAAAGCTCTTGGCATTGCGCACGCCATCCAAATAAATGACTTGCTCCTCGAAGTCTGTCCGCCAATGGCTGATTTCTTCGTCAGGTTCCAGACAACTTTCGACTGCAGTCGTGTGTTCGAATCTTCTCGGCGTTTGTTCTGTGATGGCGCGCTGGTGAGCTTTGATCGGTGGCAACCAAGATGGGGCTCGGTGCCCTCTGAGCTTGAGTTTTTAACAAAGATTACCTTCCACAGCATGCCTCGACGTATTGGAATAGCGAGTCCATGAATGAGCTTATCAACGACCTTGGAGGTGATCTCGTAAGTATGCTTGTTCCTCTAGACAGGTGGGCTCTGACGGTTATGGCATGGATGAAGAAGCCGTCCACCATACCGATGGTGATTGGTGTTGAGATACCGGTGTAGAAATCGGGGTTGTACTATTCGTTGCCACCAAGGCCGCCACAGACCACGTTAGGGTTGTACCTATATCAAGTGTTAGTGCATGTCGAAGAAGTGGTCAATCCATCAATCGAAGTCCTACCGCCGCCGCTGGTGCCCGGGTCCGTCGACAATGTCCATTACAGGAGTCAACATCAGACTTTCCCTGTGTTGCTCGGAACGATGGATGGCACAGGTGTTGGAAATATGCCCTAGAGGCAATAATAAAATGGTTATTATTGTATTTCCTTGTTCATGATAATTGTCTATTGTTCATGCTATAATTGTATTAACCGGAAACCGTAATACATGTGTGGATACATAGACCACAACATGTCCCTAGTAAGCCTCTAGTTGACTAGCTCGTTGATCAATAGATGGTCATGGTTTCCTGACCATGGACATTGGATGTCATTGATAACGGGATCACATCCTTAGGAGAATGATGTGATGGACAAGACCCAATCCTAAGCCTAGCACAAGATCGTATAGTTCGTCTGCTAAAGCTTTTCTAATGTCAAGTATCATTTCCTTAGACCATGAGATTGTGCAACTCCCGGATACCGTAGGAATGCTTTGGGTGTACCAAATGTCACAACGTAACTGGGTGGCTATAAAGGTGCACTACGGGTATCTCCGAAAGTGTCTGTTGGGTTGGCACGAATCAAGACTGGGATTTGTCACTCCGTGTAACGGAGAGGTATCTCTGGGCCCACTCGGTAGGACATCATCATAATGTGCACAATGTGACCAAGTAGTTGATCACGGGATGATGTGTTACGGAACGAGTAAAGAGACTTGCTGGTAACGAGATTGAACGAGGTATCGGGATACCGACGATCGAATCTCAGGTAAGTATCGTACCGATGGACAAAGGGAATTGAATACGGGATTGATTGAATTCTCGACATCGTGGTTCATCCGATGAGATCATCGTGGAGCATGTGGGAGCCAACATGGGTATCCAGATCCTGCTGTTGGTTATTAGCCAGAGAGTTGTCTCGGTCATGTCTACATGTCTCCCGAACCCGTAGGGTCTACACACTTAAGGTTCGGTGACGCTAGAGTTGTAGAGATATTAGTATGCGGTTAACCGAAAGTTGTTCGGAGTCCCGGATGAGATCCCGGACGTCACGAGGAGTTCCGGAATGGTCCGAAGGTAACTATTTATATATAGGAAGACCAGTTTCGGCCACCGGGAAAGTTTCGGGGGTCACCGGTATTGTACTGGGACCACCGGAAGGGTCCCGGGGGTCCACCGGGTGGGGCCACCTATCCCGGAGGGCCCCATGGGCTGAAGTGGGAAGGGAACCAGCCCCTGGTGGGCTGGTGCACCCCCTTGGGCCTCCCCCATGCCTAGGGTTGAAAACCCTAGGGGTGGGGGCGCCTCCACTTGGCTTGGGGGCTAAGCCACCCCTTGGCCGCCGCCCCCCCATATAGATGTGATCTAGAGGGGCCGGCTCCCCCCCTTGGCCTCTATATATAGTGGAGGGGAGGGAGGGCAGCCGCACCCAAGTCCCTGGCGCCTCCCTCTCCCTCCGTGACACCTCTCCCTCCCGCTTGTGCTTGGCGAAGCCTTGCCGGGATCCCGCTACTTCCACCACCACACCGTCGTGCTGCTGGATCTCCATCAACTTCTCCTCCCCCTTGCTGGATCAAGGAGGAGAAGTCTCTGCTCCATACGTGTGTTGAACGCGAAGGTGGCGTCCGTTCGGCGCTAGGATCATCGGTGATTTGGATCACGACGAGTATGACTCCATCAACCCCGTTCTCTTGAACACTTCCGCATTGCGATCTTCAAGGGTATGAAGATGCACTCCTCTCTCTCGTTGCTAGATGACTCCATAGATTGATCTTGGTGACACGTAAGAAATTTTTTGAATTTCTGCTACGTTCCCCAATAGTGGTATCAGAGCCAGGTTTATGCGTAGATTCTATGCACGAGTAGAACACAAAGTAGTTGTGGGCGATGATTTGTTCAATTTGCTTGCCGTTACTAGTCTTATCTTGATTCGATGGCATTGTGGGATGAAGCGGCCCAGACCGACCTTACACGTACGCTTACATGAGACTGGTTCCACCGACTGACATGCACTTGATGCATAAGGTGGCTGGCGGGTGTCTATCTCTCCCACTTTAGTCGGATCGGATTCGATGAAAAGGGTCCTTATGAAGGGTAAATAGAAATTGGCATATCACCGTTGTGGTTTTGCGTAGGTAAGAAACATTCTTGCTAGAAACCCATAGCAGCCACGTAAAACATGCAACAACAATTAGAGGACGTCTAACTTGTTTTTGCAGGGTATGCTTTGTGATGCGATATGGCCAAAAGGATGTGATGAATGATATATGTGATGTATGCGATTGATCATGTTCTTGTAATAGGAATCACGACTTGCATGTCGATGAGTATGACAACCGGCAAGAGCCATAGGAGTTGTCTTAATTTATTTATGACCTGCGTGTCAATGAAAACGCCATGTAATTACTTTACTTTATTGCTAACCGTTAGCCATAGTAGTAGAAGTAATAGTTGGCGAGGAAACTTCATGAAGACACGATGATGGAGATCATGATGATGGAGATCATGGTGTCATGCCGGTGACGATGGTGTTCATGCCGCACCTCGAAGATGGAGATCAAAGGCGCAAGATGATATTGGCCATATCATGTCACTTTATGATTTGCATGTGATGTTTGTCATGTTTACATCTTATTTGCTTAGAATGACGGTAGCATAAATAAGATGATCCCTCGCAATAATTTCAAGAAAGTGTTCCCCCTAACTGTGCACCGTTGCTAAGGTCCGTTGTTCCGAAGCACCACGTGATGATCGGGTGTGATAGGTTCTAATGTTCGCATACAACGGGTGTAAGCCAGATTTACACACGCAATACACTTAGGTTAACTTGACGAGCCTAGCATGTACAGACATGGCCTCAGAACACGGAAGACCGAAAGGTCGAACATGAGTCGTATAGTGGATATGATCAACATGAAGATGTTCACCGATGATGACTAGTCCGTCTCACGTGATGATCGGACACGTCCTAGTTGACTCGGATCATGTATCACTTAGATGACTAGATGGATGTCTATCTAAGTGGGAGTTCATTGAATAATTTGATTATATAACTTAATTATCATGAACATAGTCAAAAGGACTTTGCAAATTATGTCGTAGCTTACGCTTTAGTTCTACTGTTTTTGATATGTTCCTAGAGAAAATTTAGTTGAAAGTTGATAGTAGCAATTATGCGGACTGGGTCCGTAAACTGAGGATTGTCCTCATTGCTGCGCAGAAGGATTATGTCCTTAATGCACCGCTCAGTGAGTTGAACCTCGAGCGTCGGTTGTGGATGTTGTGAACATCTGACATACACGTTTTGATGACTACATGATAGTTCAGTGCGTAATGCTAAATGGTTTAGAATTGAGGCACCAAAGACGTTTTTTTGAAACATCGCAGAACATATGAGATGTTCCAAGGATTGAAATTGGGATTTCAGGCTAGTGCCCACGTCAAGAGGTATGAGACCTCTGACAAGTTTCCTAAGGCTGCAAACTAAGGAGAAAAGCTCAATCGTTGAGCATGTGCTCAGATTGTATGAGTACTACAATCGCTTGAATCGAGTGGGAGTTGATCTTCCAGATGAGATAGTGATGGTTCTCCAAAGTCACTGCCACTAAGCTACTAGAGCTTCGTGATGAACTATAACATATCAGGGATAGATATGATGATCCTTGAGCTATTCGCGACACCGTGAAAGTAGAAATCAAATAGTAGCATCAATTGTTGATGGTTAGTAAAACCACTAGTTTCAAGAAGGGCAAGGGGAAGGAAGGGATACTTCATGAGATGGAAAATCAGTTGTTGCTCTAGTGAAGAAACCCAAGGTTGAACCAAACCCGAGACTAAGTGCTTCTGTAATGAGGGGAACGGTCACTAAAGCAGAACCACCCTAGATACTTGGTAGATGAGAAGGCTGGCAAGGTTGACAGAAGTATGTATTGGACATATATTTGTAATTTACTAGTACTCCTAGTACCAGCAGGGTATTAGATACCGGTTCAGTTGCTAAGTGTTAGTAACTCGAAATAAAAGGCTACGGAATAAACGGAGACTAGCTGAAGGTGAGATGACGATATGTGTTGGAAGTGTTTCCAAAGTTGATGTGATCAAGCATCGCATGCTCCCTCTACCATCGTGATTGGTGTTAAACCTAAATAATTGTTATTTGGTGTTTGCGTTGAGCATAGACATGATTGGATTATGTTTATCGCAATACGATTATTCATTTAAGGAGAATAATGGTTACTCTGCTTATTTGAATAATACCTTCAATGGTCTTGCACCTAAAATGAATGGTTCATTGAATCACGATCGTAGTGATACACATGTTCATGCCAAAAGATATAAGATAGTAATGATAGTACCACATACTTGTGGCACTGCCATTTGAGTCATATTGGTATAAAACGCATGAGGAAGCTCCATGTTGATGGATCTTTGGACTCACTCATTTTTGAAAAGATTGAGACATGTGAACCATGTCTATTGGTAGATATGCATGAAGAAACTCCATGCAGATGGATCGTTTGGACTCACTTGATTTTGAATCACTTGAGACATGCAAATCATACCACATGGGCAAGATGACTGAAACGCCTCGTTTTTCAGTAAGATGGAACAAGAAAGCAACTTGTTGGAAGTAATACATTTTGATGTGTGCAGTCCAATAAGTGCTGAGGCACGCAGTGGATATCGTTATGTTCTTACTTCACAGATGATTTGATTAGATGTTGAGTATATTTACTTGATGAAACACAAGTCTGAATTATTGAAAGGTTTAAGTTATTTCAGAGTGAAGTTGAAGATCATCGTGACAAGATGATAAAATGTCTATGATATGATCATAGAGATGAATATCTGAGTTACGAGTTTGGCACACAATTAAGACATTGTTGAAATTGTTTCACAACTAATACCGCCTGGACCACCATAGTGTGATGGTGTGCCTGAACATCATAACTACATCCTATTGGATATGGTGCATACCATGATGTCTCTTATTGAATTACCACTATCGTTTATGGGTTAGGCATTAGAGACAACCGCATTCACATTAATAGGGCACCACACAATTCCATTGAGACGACACCGTATGAACTATAGGTTTAGAGAAACCTAAGTTGTCGTTTCTTAAAAGTTTGGGGCTGCGATGCTTATGTGAAAAAGTTTTAGGATGATAAGCTCGAACCCAAAGCGGATAAATGCATCTTCATAGAATACCCAAAAATAGTTGGGTATACCTCCTATTTCAGATCCAGAAGAAAAAGTGATTGTTTCTAGAAACGGGTCCTTTCTCGAGGAAAAGTTTCCCTCGAAAGAATTGAGTGGGAGGATGGTGGAGACTTGATGAGGTTATTGAACCGTCACTTCAACTAGTGTGTAGCAGGGCACAGGAAGTTGTTCCTGTGGCACCTACACCAATTGAAGTGGAAGCTTATGATAGTGATCATGAAACTTCGGATCAAGTCACTACCAAACCTCATAGGTCGACAAGGATGCATACTACTTCAGAGTGGTATGTAATCCTGTCTTGAAGTCATGTTGCTAGACAACAATGAACCTATGAGCTATGGAGAAGTGATGGTGGGCCCAGATTCCGAGAAATGGCTCGAGGCCATAAAATCCAAGAGAGGATCCATGTATAAATGAAAGTATAGACTTTGAAAGAACTACTTGATGGTCATAAGCCTGTTGGGTGCAGATGGATTTTAAAAGGAAGACAGACAATGATGGTAAGTGTCACCATTAAGAAAGCTCGACTTGTCGTTAAGATGTTTCCCGACAAGTTCAAGGAGTTGACTACGATAAGACTTTCTCACTCGTAGTGATGCTAAGAGTCTGTTGGAATTATGTTGCAGTCACTATATTATTTATGAAATCTGCAGATAGGATGTCAAAAACATTGTTTCCTCGACGTTGTTTCTTGAGGAAAGGTTGTATGTGATACAACCAGAAGGTTTTGTCAATCCTGAAAGATTCTAAGTTGATGCTAACAAGTATGCAAAGCTCCAGCAATCCTTCTAAGGACTGGAGTAAGCATCTCGGAATTGGAATGTATGCTTTGATGAGATGATCAAAGATTTTGGGTTTATACAAAGTTTATGAGAAACTTGTATTTCCAAAGGAGTGAGTGGGAGCACTATAGAATTTTTGATGAGTATATGTTGTTAACATATTATTGATCAAAAATGATGTAGAATTTCTAGAAAGCATGCAGGGTTATTTGAAAAGTGTTTTTCAATGGAAAACCTGGATTAAGCTACTTGAACATTGAGCATCAAGATCTATAAGGATAGATCAAAAACGCTTAATAGTACTTTCAAATGAATACATACCATGACAAGATTTTGAATGAGTTCAAAATAGATCAGCAAAGAAGGAGTTCTTGGCTGTGTTACAAGGTGTGAGTATTGAGTAAGACTCAAGACCTAACCACGACAGAAGAGAGAGAAAGGATGAAGGTCGTCCCCTATGCTTTAGACGTAGGCTCTATAGTATGCTATGTTGCGTACCGCACCTGAAGTGTGCCTTGCCATGAGTCAGTCAAGGGGTACAAGAGTGATCCAGGAATGGATCACATGACAGCGGTCGAACTTATGCTTAGTAACTAGTGGACAAAGGAATTTTCTTGATTATGGAGGTGGTAAAAGAGTTCGTCGTAAAGGGTTACGTCGATGCAAACTTTGACACTAATCCGGATGACTCTGAGGAGTAAACCGGATTCATATAGTAGAGCAGTTATTTGGAATAGCTCCAAGTAGCGTGTGGTAGCTGCGTCTACAAGATGACATAGATATTTGTAAAGCACACATGGATCTGAAAGGTTCAGACCCATTGACTGATAAACCTCTCTCACAAGCAAGATATGAACATACCCCATGGGTGTTGGATTCATTACAATCACATAGTGATGTGAACTAGATTATTGACTCTAGTGCAAGTGGGAGACTGTTGGAAATATGCCCTAGAGGCAATAATAAAATGGTTATTATTGTATTTCCTTGTTCATGATAATTGTCTACTGTTCATGCTATAATTGTATCAACCGGAAACCGTAATACATGTGTGAATACATAGACCACAACATGTCCCTAGTAAGCCTCTAGTTGACTAGCTCGTTGATCAATAGATGGTCATGGTTTCCTGACCATGGACATTGGATGTCATTGACAACGGGATCACATCATTAGGAGAATGATGTGATGGACAAGACCCAATCCTAAGCCTAGCACAAGATCGTATAGTTCATCTGCTAAAGCTTTTCTAATGTCAAGTATCATTTCCTTAGACCATGAGATTGTGCAACTCCCGGATACCATAGGAATGCTTTGGGTGTACCAAACGTCACAACGTAACTGGGTGGCTATAAAGGTGCACTACGGGTATCTCCGAAAGTGTCTATTGGGTTGGCATGAATCGAGACTGGGATTTGTCACTCCGTGTAACAGAGAGGTATCTCTGGGCCCACTTGGTAGGACTCATCATAATGTGCACAATGTGACCAAGGAGTTGATCACGGGATGATGTGTTACGGAACGAGTAAAGAGACTTGCCGGTAACGAGATTGAACGAGGTATCGAGATACCGACGATCGAATCTCGGGCAAGTATCGTACCGATGGACAAAGGGAATTGAATACGGGATTGATTGAATCCTCGACATCATGGTTCATCCGATGAGATCATCGTGGAGCATGTGGGAGCCAACATGGGTATCCAGATCCCGCTGTTGGTTAATGGCCGGAGAGTTGTCTCGGTCATGTCTACATGTCTCCCGAACCCGTAGGGTCTACACACTTCAGGTTTAGTGACGCTAGAGTTGTAGAGATATTAGTATGCGGTTAACCAAAAGTTGTTTGGAGTCCCGAATGAGATCCCGGACGTCACGAGGAGTTCCGGAATGGTTTGGAGGTAAAGATTTATATATAGGAAGACCAGTTTCGGCCATCGGGAAAGTTTCGGGGGTCACCGGTATTGTACTGGGACCACCGGAAGGATCCTGGGGGTCCACCGGGTGGGGCCACCTAACCTGGAGGGCCCCATGGGCTGAAGTGCGAAGGGAACCAGCCCCTGGTGGACTGGTGCGCCCCCCTTGGGCCTCCCCCTGCGCTTAGGGTTGGAAACCCTAGGGATGGGGGCGCCTCCACTTGGCTTGGGGGCTAAGCCACCCCTTGGCCGCCGCCCCCCATCTGGATGGGATCTAGAGGGGCTGGCGCCCCCCCCCCCCTTGGCCCCTATATATAGTGGAGGGGAGGGAGGGCAGCCGCACCCAAGTCCCTGGCGCCTCCCTCTCCCTCCGTGACACCTCTCCCTCCCGCTTGTGCTTGGCGAAGCCCTGCCGGGATACCGCTACTTCCACCACCACGCGGTCGTGCTGCTGGATCTCCATCAACTTCTCCTCCCCCTTGCTGGATCAAGAAGGAGGAGACGTCTCTGCTCCATACGTGTGTTGAACGCGGAGGTGCCGTCCGTTCGGCGCTAGGATCATCGGTGATTTGGATCACGACGAGTACGACTCCATCAACCCCGTTCTCTTGAATGCTTCCGCATTGCGATCTTCAAGGGTATGAAGATGCACTCCTCTCTCTTGTTGCTAGATGAGTCCATAGATTGATCTTGGTGACATGTAGGAATTTTTTTGAATTATTTCTATGATCCCCAACAACAGGGCCTACTCCATCGCGCAGCAGAGGCCACTGCTTCTTTGGGAGAAGAGGCAGGGCTGGCTGCCTAGATGTGCTCTAATTTGAGGTAACAACTGAATCTTGTCAGATGACCTGTTCTATATTTTTACCTGAGCGTTTTTTATAAAGGGCTATACGTCAACTTAATGTTCTAGCAGAATTTATATATTGTGTTGTCTGTCTGTTTTCTTTGCATAACATTCAAGATATTTCCCCGTCATTGATAAAGACGATGAACCGTTATGTACAAGTTCGTTGGTTTCAACATAGCCCTACCCGTAGCGATCCACTGCTTCCACCTTGATTGTGCCGCCTGCGTGAAATTTTTGTATGCAAGTTCAATGTGCTATGATGTTCTATATGATTGTGTCAACTATATAACTTTTTACTGAGCATCATTAATGCATATGGCTGAAAGATGTATTTACGAGCATCAACCGATGGGTCTCTCTCTCTCTCTCACACACACAGGCGCACACACACACAAGTGGGACCCATTGAATTATTCCTTCGCTCGTGACAACTTTTAATTAGGTTCCTGATTGTGGCGCCTGCGTGAAATTTTTGTATGCAAGTACAGTGTGCTAAGATGTTCTATATGATTGTGTCAACTATATAAGTTTTTACTAAGCATCATTAATGCATATAGCTGAAAGATGTATTTACGAGCATCGACCGATGGGTCTCTCTGTCTCACCCACACACACACGCACAAGTGGGACCCGTTGAATTATTTCTTCGCTCATGACAACTTTTTTCTTAAGTTATTAATTGAGCTTAGTGACTTCACAATGTTGTACAGAAGCCTTGTTTGGGCCTTTCCGGCGTCGCTGAATGTGGGCTGAGTAGCCATGTAAGGTTGTACTGTACTACACAATCCTTTTTTTTCAACATCAGCAATGCAACTGGGCCAACAATTGTACACAATCCGGGTCAACTTGTTATTCTCCGGCCCGCTGGGCTGCAAATCTTTCCTAGGAGGGATGCATTAGGCTTAACAAGAAAATGGGTTTTAAAAAATAATAAATGGGATGTAATTATAAAAACTGGGCAGTAACTCTAAAATATGCACCAAACACGTAATTAGTTTACAAAATATTACTTTTGGATTTTGAAATTTTTAATTACATTAATTGTGGCACGCACAATGTTTCGTTGGATTTTTATGTAATACAAATTTATATTGAAATTGTATTTAATCTGACTAGAAATTTCAAGACAAAAATATTTCGGATCCTATCAAAATGTGGGAAATTTTATTGAATTTTGGTTTGAATGGTTGGTTGAAATTATTAATCGTTGTCCTAGCTAGAAAATGGGTTGTACTTTTAACAAATTGTAAATGGGCTGTAGTAAATTCCATTAGAATTCAAAAATGGGTTGTGCATTTTTACAAATCCCAAATGGGCTATAAGTTCTCTGCCACACACTTGTGGGCCTACTAAGTTGACGCGTATGCAAGGCTTGGTCAACTTATAGTCAACACATGGTTCTAGCAGCAGTGTCCGTTCGATGTCCATCCAACGGATGTCATGCTTCTTCTTCAATCTCAGATATTCTAGTTTCAGCCGCCCAAAAAATGATTCCTCCCGCTAACATCTGGGCGCACCATTTCGGAAGCTGACCTGTGGGCCTACTAAGTTGACGCGTACCAAGGGCTTTGTCAACTTAGTCAATATAAACGATTCTAGCTGCAGTGACCGTACGATGTCCATCCAACGGCCGTTGTGATTCTTCAACCTCTGGTCTTCTTGCTCCAGCCGCCCAAAGCAGCGTCGGTCGTGCCGCCTGCTCCTGCCTCCCGTGGGCAGCTGTGCAGCCGCGGAGGCCTCACCTCCCCCTACCACTCCCACTGCTGGCCAGGCCCTGCTGCGACGACATCCTCACATCACAGTCGAACTAGTGAACCCTCGTACTCCTCTCCGTGTGGGCCACGTCGACGTCTTCCCCGGCTCTGCGTCGTTCCCTTCCTAGGCTTCACCATCGTCCACCGCCTTGGTGCTCTCGGCGCAGCATGGTCAATGTGGTCAACGACCGACTTCCATCGGAAGAGTACTATACATGGAGAGGCTGACAGCTGGGTCCACGACCGCAGCAAGGAAGTGCCTCCTTATTACGCAAAAAATAATTATTCCTCCACCTAACAGCAGGGACCCACCGGATGGGCCATCGTATTTCGCGAAAAAACATTTCCCCTTGACTACTGGGACCCACCAGCTACATCTTCGCATACAAGGAAGTGCGTCCATATTACGGGCAAAAAAATGATTCGTCCCCTTGACTGCTAGGACCCACCAGCTACATCTTCGCACGCAAGGAAGTGCCTGACAGTCGGGACCCACCTGGTCGAAGAGTATGTAGCTTTGTCATTCTGGTCGCGAACATGTACGTACATACTGGTCGATGTAGAGGCGCACACGTGTCGTAGTAGAGGCACCCACGTGTCGTAGTAGAGGCGCGCACGTAGCATGTACATGTACGTACAATGGCCAGGGTGCAAGAAAGAAAATACGGCCACATAGGTACATACGGGCGGGGTCTCGAATGCCTACTCGCGCATACATACGGCCAGGGCTCGTGTACATGGCTGGGTCGGAACGGAGAAGATGCGCCGTCGTCGTGTTCATGGGGAGGCAACGGAATGCGTCTTGTTCATCGGGAGGGAACGGAACGTGTGCTGTTCATCGGGAGCCAGCCGGCTTGAACGGAACAACCGATGGAAACGAGGGCTGGTGTACCGCAGAACGGACGAAATGACCTTGTGTTCGACCGGCCATGGTCGAAACGGCATACTGTTCATCGGGAGGGGGTCCGGCGTACCGCAAAATGGAGGAAACGGACTTCTGTTCGACCTCCTATGCTCAAAACGGGGTCCTATTTACCGGGAGGGGTGTAGCATACCGCAAAACGGAGGAAATAGACTTTTGTTGGAGCGCTACGGTTGAAACGGGGGTCCTGTTCATCAGGAGGGGTGTGGCGTACCGCAAAACGGGACTCCACGGGATACTGTTCATCTCCACTATCGACCTCCTCCAGCCTCCACGGGGTACTGTTCATCCACCATCGACCTCCTCTAGCCTCCACCTGCGACTGTTCATCCATGGGCTCCCGTTCACCCAGCCTCCATTGCGCGCTCCTCCACCGGCTACTGTTCAACCAGCCCTCTCCACGGGGGTCCTATTCAACCACCCCTCCATAGGCTACTGTTCATCCAGCCCTCTACCGGCTACTGTTCAACCAGCCCTCCACCGGCTACTGTTCAACTAGCCCTCCACGGGGGTCATGTTCTTCCAGCCCTCCACGGGGTCATGTTCATCCACCGGCTCGGTCGATCGAGGTACTGTTCATCCAGCGGCAACGGCCTCTACTACCACGGGTTCCTGTTCACCCAACCCCCATCGGGAACTGTTTATCCAAACCCCCCAACAACACTCACTGTTCATTTAGAGGCAGCATCGATCGGCTTCAGTTAGTAGCAGTAGTGAAGGAATCGCTCGATCGGGTTCAGTTAACAGCCATCGACCGATCGCTCGGGTTTAGTAACGCGTAGCCTGCAGTGCAATCCCTCGGGTTCAGTTAGAGCCCAACGCCTCGCTCGGGTTCAGTTAGAGCGCAACGCCTCGCACACACACGCATATGTACGAGAGAAACACGCATCGCTCGGCCCCCGACCATCCGCCGTAACCGGGAACTCCCAGATATTTTCGTCGCCCTCGCATCTACCACGGTTTTTTCCATCATGGACGTCCCAAAGAATGTCATGCAGCTGCGCCTCCGGCCTGCCCAGGACGAAAAGCCCATTTTCTGTCATGATCCTTTGTCATAGAAGTAGGAGCCCACCACTTCTATGATGATATCGGGTTTAGTCACAATTATCGTCATAGAAGTGTCATAAGTATGACAAAAAAAAATTTCATTCGGCCCAAAATGTCATGGATGTGTGTTTTTTTGTAGTGAAAAGAACAATTGTATGCATCAAACTAAATAAAGAACCTACTACACCAACTCTATGCATCTAACTAACTGGCTCAGTTAGACGTTACTATTTATTAAGATGTGGAGATTGTCTGACGGCTTGAACCAGATGGGTGCCTGACTGGGGAAACTCCAGCTAACAGGTCAAAGTCTGATACTTGCTACCATCTCTACTACTTTGGGCTGCAGAGCGTGGTGGCACATATCAGGGTATGGTGCATGCAGAGACGCATGGTATGTTGTGTACACACAGTCTTGCCTGATGAACGAAACCACGCTGCCATCATGATCCTTGCCGTTGGTTATCTCTTGGTTAATCGGATAATTCAGTCCAAGAAATAGAGAGAGTGTACCAAGGCTACTTACCAGCCTCCAGTCAAAAATTCCTGAAGGCCAGAGAAGCTGGGATCCTGCTCAAAGACCTTGCAGTGACTGTGATTGTATTCCGCGAAACAACACGTCTGGTACGTGTGAACGATCATCAATCGTTCGCCGTTGTCTGATCGAGCCAGGAACCACCTTCAACTGCCATGCCAGTTTTCTTTGAAAGGTTCTGGGATAAGGAAGTGTAGGGACATGAGGCGGCCTACAACATCATATTAAGTTGGAGTCAAATAAAAAAGGGCTCTTAATGTAGTCAATCTTAAGAACAACATGTTATGAGCATTAATATTTTTTCAATAAATGTTGACAGTAATATAAGCAAGCCATCATGATATCATAGGAAAGTAACATACTACTATAACAACCGTTTGCAACGATGACCGGAGTAGGCCAGCAATACGTCCAGCCATAAAAGGAGTCGACAGCGTAAATGAAGCCCTTGTGTTCAATGGCATCAGAGAACCATGGAGGATGTATGATCCTGCGATGGACATGCAGATTTATCCACTTACCGTAGTGACCTGTCAGATAGGCGAGACCGCGGTTGAAGAACGCAATTAGCCTGGAGTCTTTATAATTTGCAGATCTTGCGGGCACTTGGAAGGTTACAACCTTGAGCAAATCAAACATGGTATCATGTTGGCTACTGTAAGATTCCAAGTATTCTGGGCCGTGATGCCAAAGCAGTGCAGTGTTAATCGAAGGAAGGGGGATCAAACGTTGGGTGTAGACCTCCACGAGCATCCAGCTGCCGCCACCGTCGACGAGCACCATCCAAGACGTGTTCATGCTAACCTAGTACATACAGTTAATGTAGTTGAGGGTAAACGGGATCGGATCGCAGTCAAGAGGGTTGATGATCGCCACCCTATGATCATTATGCTGCGTGACATGCCGTTTCTAAATATCAGGCGGCATTAGCAAGCAAGGAGCTTGCTTAAAAAGCTCCGGCCTGAGGCTTTGAGTAAACGGTACAGCCCCGACGAGCACACAGCGAGCGGCATGATACTGAGATTGTCTACACACAAAACAATGAACTTGATTACCTCTATGGGGAGCGAATTCCAGCAACTCTTTTGGCGGATGCTGCTCGGTTCTGCCATTGTTAGTGCATGGGTTTCGGAAGAGGGGGAGGCACCTTACAGGGTATGGAAGATTGGACGATTATGTGTGGACAAGGATGGAGAAGCGAATATGTGCTGCGGGAAGTGGACATGTGATGATGACTACTGCATGCCGCTTGACTTATGAGACACGTACCAGCATCGTAGGGTCATATCGATGCCAGACAACTTGCTTGAGTGATCAAAGTACTGGTACTCCCTACAGTACCTACTACTATGCCCTAACTTGCTTGACTAGAGTAGTAGTGGTGCAGGACTCTTCTCTACTACTAGTACTGGAGGATTAGTATATTCTAATCTAAAATAGTTACAAACTTCAATGCAAGTAATGTACACTGTAATGACAGTGGAACCCACAGAGTACTTAGAATACAAGATTAAGGATGCAATTAACTTTTTATAGAGGGAGAATCATACATGCAATTAACTCAAATGGATTGGACGTGGCTCTATTATTCTCCAACGGCAACCGGAAAATTTCCTCCCGCGAGCCGGAGTAGGTTTCTTGGTTTGCATGCGGGTTTAACGGAGGGGTTTGATGGAGGTGAGGAGGTGTGTTCAGCCGGGCGTGCAGCGGGCGGCACAGTACTATTCAATTTGACAGCTACTACTCCCTCCCTCTCTCTCTCAGTTTACAGGGCATGCACGTACCCCTAGGTCGTCAATTTGACCAACCTAATACAAGTCATATATTACAAAAAATATACCAATATAAACGTCAGGTGTTCTATTTTCAAAAGGTATAAGTTTTGTGTCATATAGTTTATATATGGTGATAAAATTGGCAACCTAGGTATACACGCAGGACTTGTAAACTAAAACAGATGAAGTAGTATATTATAAAAAAGAAAGAAGAGTAGTAGAGATAGCAATAAGAGTAGAGATAGAGACTAGGGAGGAGCACCATCTACTGCTTCGTGTGCTACTCCTGTGCACCACTCGGCCGCCGCAACCTCCCCTACCAAAAATGTTAGACCTAGAAATAATTACATGGTTTTACAGACTCTTTTTATCTACTGGCCAATCACAAACTTTACCCACCCCCTGATTTTCAAGGGAGTGGGCCGGCTCCACAACCTATTGAGCAATCACTAACACACATGTTAATCCTTCCCTATAAAACGTTGTATTTATTTGTACGTGTAGCATTACTCCCAGCAACTCCCTCCTGCGCTCCATTTGGCGGGCGCTGTTAAAATTTCGGGAGCACACTCTCGCGACTGCTGGCAACGACGACTTCACCGACGACGACTTCTTCCCCAACCTCGGCAACCTCTTCCTCAACGACATGGGCGACAACCTCAATGCCAATGATGCTGCTCCCGTTGCACCGTATGTGTTTCTATCCTTTGTGTTCAAAATCGTGGTAGAATTCATGTTTCTAGTCTGTGTCCTAGATTTGATCTATTCATCTACCATGCTAGTCCACATGATTAGTTTAATCTCTGTTATAGCCATCATGATTTATTTTGTGCTTATTCAGACTAAATCTTGTCGTAACTTGCTCACATATTCAACTGGCACACCGTCCCCTACAGCCACTCCCGTTTCATGGACGGCCTGCTCGATGCCTCCAAGGAGCCCTTCGTCTAGTGCTATGGATGCCCGATGCCGTTTTGGGGCTCGTCGGCGGACCTCGTGCATCACCTCACACAGCCGTCCGTCTATCACTACTGGCCCTTGGCAGAGAACCTCAAGTACGAGACATGCTACCCATTCACCGTGCCGGAGTCGATGGAGGATCACCGCGCGCCTGCTTGTCTCGGAGGAGGATGACAGTGTCTTCCTCTTAATCGTGGGCACCGGTGAGGCCCGCACAGGCCGCCACCCCGTCTCTGTAGTGTGTGTCAGGGGCGACGCTGATGATGCTGACACTGACATGAGGCCGATGTACGAGTGCATGCTCACTGTTACTACCCCTCGGAGTTACGTGGGCGGCGGCACTGGCTACAGGAAGCTGACTAGGACTGTGCTGAGATGGGACCTTCCCACCGATGTGGACATGGAAGACGCATGGTATGATTCCCCCCCCCCAACGAGGTGCACGAGGACTCCAAGGAGGTTCACCTGGACATATGCATTACCAAGTTAAATGTTGATCATTAGTCTTCGCTCAATGTAATCCACTGTCTAAGCATGTGGAGACTTCCATGCATGATCTTGCTCTATTGGAGTATCGCGCATGAATAGAAGTGTATCCATTTATGGTTTACTCTAGAATCTTCCATGTATGAAATTTTTACTATAGTACTAGTGAAAGACTTATGATGAACCATTTCTTACATCTCCTCTGCCCGCTTCCAAGTCATCCTGATTTAATCCCTCCGTCTAGGTGTATAAGGGCATGGTTAATACTTAATAGTATAGCCAACTGTTGACTATAAGAAAGTGCCATGCCATATGTAGCCAACATGTATAACAATCGATACTCAAAAACTAATTCTTAAAGATCATTTCTTGCAAAGCACAATAAGTGTTATTTCTTCACATGTTTTGGATGCATGTTGAACAGTTGAACGCTTTTGTTTGCAAAAGATACTTTTTTTTATCTCTTTCACCCGGATGTTTGTGAGCCCTAGAGATGAAATAATATCCGAAGAAACCTATTGATACCCGTTACACATGAGATGACCCCCACATCCTTTGTCAAAATAAACAACTTCCCGATCAATGCATTTCATTGTTCCGTGCAACGCACGGGCACCTTACTATAGATTAGTATGACCAAAAATTGAACTAACATTATATATAGCACGATAAATGCTGATGCATGTCACCTAAAATTATATCATTGAAAACTATGTTCAAATACGAACCCAATGATATAGTTTTGTTGACATGGACTAACATTTTTGTCAGTTAAATATTTAGTCAAATTCAATGGGGGACTAATAAACCACGACCGATGTAGTACTAGTGTAGAGGGCGGCTCCGCACGCGAGTCTCACCCCGCTCGTGGCGCGGCAGTAAAGCCGTCATATCACAGAACCCAACCACTCCCAGTAATAAGTGGCCTGGTAAAATAAATGGACAAGCAACCATCACATCCCTCCGTCTTTTATGCATTTCATCTCTCTGCATTTACTTTCTCCGGTTCATCTCGCACACTCGGTCCATAGCTACTACTCCTAGTATCCCTAGCTACCACTCCTAGGGCCAGTTCTTTTGGCGGCTTAAAAAATAAGCCGTCTCTTCCCCAACATTTCCCATAAGACTAGTTACAGTGGAGAGTAACATTAAGGCCCCTCACTCACTAATTTGGGCTTCTAAACTACTACTAGTACCTCCATCCTAGTTTATTCGTCACCATTGTAATTTGTGCTAAATTTTGACCAAAGATTTAACTGACAAAATATTAGTTCATGTCACATATGCACGTACTTACAAAATGCATACGGATACACAAGGTTTCCAAACTTTTCCTTTTACATACTTAATTAAGGATGCTAATAATTCCCGAACGTTCGAGATTTATCATTTGTGTCCCAGAACTAATGAGATTGCCTTACGAAACTAAATTATATTCCTAATAAAAGCCACAACGCTCGCAGGAGCGCTTGCAGCATGCCACGAGTGCCCTGGTGCGCAGCCGTTTCCCAGCGCACTGACACAACGCCTCTTCCTCAGCCTCACAACTCGCAAGGTGCTGATTGGCGGCTTGCCGGTGCGCGAGTGCGATCTCACCGGTGTTGTGATCCGGCGCCAATAGGTACTCCTCCTCGCTAGAAGCATGCACCCAGTCAACATACTGCCAAGTGTAGATGAGTCTCTTGGGACCGACTGCACTCAGGGCTTTGGCATGGGCGTCCTCCACCACCCTCACGGCCCTTGCACGAGCCTTCTGCCAAAGAGCCAATTGCCTGACTCTCTCGGGCATGACATAGGCTTGCTAGGCAGCTTGCCCCGTGGTGCACTTCTCTTGCTCAGCCTTCTTCTCCGCCTCTATTTTGGCTCGCTCTTCCGGAGCCAAAGCCTCCCACAAGGTGACATCCATTTCTTTCCAAAGCTCCTCAAGGCTGGGGGGGGCTCGGCGGGCGGCGTGGCGTTCTGCTCATAGCGAGAAGCCGACGCGTCCTCCGACACGCGTGCTGGCGAGATTGGGAATGCCGACGCGTCGTGGCGATGAGCGGAACGCTGATGCGTCCTCCTCAACTAGTTGTGGCGAGGAACGGAACGGCGACACGTCCTCCTAGACAAGTGGCAGCGAGGAACGGAATGGAGACGCGTGACCGTCCGTGCGGTGCAGCGAGGGGCGCCTAGGGCTTGGGAGGGGGATGCCATGGTGGTCGACGCGAGAGGGAGGGGGAGGAAATAGTGTTGAACGTGAGCGTTCTCCCGAATGCCGTGTGAGGCGCAGTATTTGTAGCGAGCAATGGCACACCTACATAATATATGGACTGAGCTTCACTGCTGAACTGTAGGTCCAGTTGAGTCACTGACATGTGGGCTAGATGCCTGTTGGGCCCACATGTCAGTGGCCCAATGCACCTACAGTTAAGTGACTGAAGCAGCTACGTGGGCATATTTATTGGAGTACATTATGAGTGAGGGAAGGGGTGGAAATATTGCTGGTCACAACGGATTGGACGAGCGCGGGGGAGGAGAGTCATGCATGCAGAGTTATTCCACATGGGGCGGAGTGGTGGGACTGTTGGAGGGAGAAGGAGAGTCAAGCAGGCGTTCACATTTCAAGGTGCACTAAATTATTGCATGTGATGATTAAGGCTGGCCATAGTGGTGGTAATGTGGTACTCCCTCCTTTCCGGTTTATAGGGCTTAATTTGAAAATCTCTTCAACCAAGGTAGATGATGAATGGTGGAATTAATTCCGTAGTTTGCAAAAGTACTTAATTAGTACTCTCGTTTTTCTCAAAAATTTGTGTAAACCGATGCATTAATTACACCACATGCATGCATGACCACTCCTATAAAAATCTAAGTTGGTGGTGATGGTATGTCTGCCTATGGACAACGCGAGCTGTTCGATCTACTTGGAACCAACGGCTGAGATGTGTGTGCATAGAGACATGGCCTTGCCAACGGAGGTACTGTATATCAGATATTTACCCACCTCTGCCACCGTATAAATACGGAACTACTCATTCCAGCCTCATTTCCTTTCTGGTTAATCTCCTTGCATTCTTGCCGGCGGCGGTGAAGGTTCCTAAAGATGGAGTCTAGACTCTAGAAACCACTACAAAAACTATTCCACCGCCTCTATCTTGGTAATAGTAGAAGGGAGGTAGTGGTACTCTAATAGTTAACCTTGTTGTGATGACTAGATAGGACATGGCACGCACCTGGACGGAGGAACTAGTCTGCATTGCGCATTTAAGTTTTGTCTGAAGTCAATATACCTCTACTTTGACCAAACTTATAGAAAAATGTACATCAACATTCAATGTCAAATCAACATTTTTATACTTATTATAAAACATAATTTTTATACTCATTATAATCAGTATTGTAGATATTGATATTTTTAGTATAAATTTGGTCAAAAACTTTGCAAACGGTTGACGGAAGTAAAAAGGACTAGAGGGAGTATCATGCATGCGGACTAGGCAAAACAAATTGCTCATTTATAGCCGGTCGAATTCTCAAAGGGCGCGAGCGCGCGAGGGAGGCAAAGGTCATGGGAGGAGCGACGGTTGAGGGAATTAAGCGAAGTTACATCCACGCGCCGGCATGGCATGCGAACAGGCAGAAGCTATACTGTCAGGCCTACCATATGAGTCTAGTAGACATGACATCTAGTGGGTCCCGCATAGTACTCGAGAAATATTTGGGGGCTTGCAGCCGTTTATCCACTGGGGAAGCCAACAACCCGATGCCGTTCGCACGGCCTGCTCGTCCCCGTCTTCTACCTTACAATAGTTTGCTCCCAGTCCTCTCGTCCTTTCACATTACACCAGTTCAACTTCTCCTAACCCTCCTCCAAAATCCATGGCCTCCCAAATCTCCATGGTCGCCGCTGAGTACCAGGTTAGAGCCATCACTGGCGATGAGTTCATTGTCATCTACACCCGTGGATTCGCGATGCTGAAAGGATTCCTTGCTTGCTTCAGAAGCATGTTTGAAAACTCAAAGGATAAGTGGGTCGCTGGTCTAGATGTTGAGTACACCACAGTCCTAGAAAGCGGGAAGATTCTAAAGGAGGTAGAGAAGAAGAAGCCTGGCGTGATCTAGGTTTGCATACATAACATGTGCTTGGTCTACCATATATGCCATGCCGATGTTGAGTTCTAGGATTTTAAGAACTTCCTCAAGGATGAATGAGTGAAATTCGTTACTCTAGACTTGATTGTAGGCCAGCCCTTCGATCTTCAGAAGGCAAGCATGGTGTCATCCTCTCGGTCTTCAATCCTGATCCTGGCAGCAGCCATGATTGATCCTTCGTACGCTAAACTGAAGAAACCTCACCACGAGTTTCATCATGCATGGGAGCCGAAGACAATAGATGAAGATCACATCCTGTACGTAGCAATGGATGCCTAACTTTGTTTAATTATCTACAAGGGTTGGATGAAGAAGCAGAGCCCAGTGTCTATTTCAAGCAAAGATGGGGCGGCAAAGAGGAAGAGGAAGAGGGATGAGGACGAAGTTGAGGACGTGGACTTGGACTCCGAGTAAGGTGGCAGTGTCGTCGCTCATGCTGGTTCTACTACAGTGTCAAACGGACTAGTTGCTTAGATTTATTTCAGGGGTGTGTTGTGCTGAGCTCCCAGCAGAACTATGTTTATGTTCTTTCTTGTTATTTGAACTCTTTAGTACGTATAGTAGTACTAGTACTATGTCTTACTACTGTTCTTCTTGCAGTTGGTACCACTGCTTGTATCTTCGTGTTCCTACAATACTTAATATGTTCGTACTAGTAGTATAATTTGGGTCAGTCGATTTGCGAAAGAAGTTCGATGGAGCGAGGGAAGAAGACGGCTGAGAAGCTACCCTAGTATCTATATTAGGGTGGCAAGGTGCCCATGATCTATCTTATGAGTGTTGGGTGTGGAATGCAGTTCGCCCGAAAAAATGGATCATGCCCAGGGTTAAACGGATGGCGGGGGTGGGGGCGAGCATGGCGGTGACAGGCGGTTCAGGGGAGGGCGGGGCAGCGGCGATAGGCGGTTAGGCGTGTGGCGAGATGAGAAGATGAACAATGCATCAATTTCGGAGGTTGAAGAAGCCCTTCTAGACATCCATGTTGCATCCAATGGCTCACAAGAGTCGACTGACCCAAATTGCTCCTTCAAATTGCAGGATCCATGTGGCATTCAAGGTATCGAAGGTAGATTCCGCGTCTGCACCCGGTTTGCGGGCTCGGCGCGGGCGCGAGCGGCTTCCGCCGTGACAGCCACCTTGCGCGCCTCCTCCGCACGGGTGGAGACGACAATGGCAGGCTAGTTCCTCCTGGTCGGCGTGCTGGAGCACGCGCTCATGCTCCTCATCGTATGCTGCGTGCATAGACGCGGCTCCACCAGTTGCTCGCGTGCTTGGCAGCATGGTGGCATCACGAGGAGGGACTGCAGAGGACGTGAGCGGGCGAGCCTTCAGCTTAATGGTACAGGGATGGTAGCGACACGGCAGTGATGGGCAAGAAATGATTGGCCGGAGCATTCGGGCGCCGGCATGCGCAAGGGCGGCGGCGGCATATTGATGAGTGCGCATATGGGAACTTCCTTTATTTTTATATAGAGTTGGTCAAATTTAAAAGAAAACCGTACTAGTACACATAAACATTAGACTAAGGCAGCGCTTATATTAGTTACCACAGCCACGATACGGAATCCTGTGCAAGCGCGTGAACCACGGCCGAGCGGTCGATCGAACGGTGCGTCACCGTGTCATGCTCGAAGGACACCCACAGAACCTTTTTTGTATGTGAAAACAATCCCTGAATATTACTCAACTTTTTTCCTAGAAAAGTTCTTGGCACTACAATATTTCCATATATTTGAATTTAGCTCCAGTTTGCGTTTATTTGGATTTGGATGTTTTAGGTGCGCCTTAGTTTTTTGGGATAATTAGATTTGTGCCCCTAGTTGTGTCCCACTCATCTGTTTTACCCCTAATTTCCAAAAGTCACCGGTTCTGTCCAAGTCACTTTGCTCCTCTCATGCATTTACCCTTTGACCATTTGACCCTCATTTTGAAAACTTCATAACTAATTCATACTAAATCAGAAAAATGCAAATAAGATACCAAAATGTTCAGAAAAACATCACCTATATGTCAATGTCATTTGCATTCATGAAAAAATTGTTTGAAAGTGCCCATCCGAGTTTTAGCTCTTATGCTACCACCATGAATAGTAAAATCTAAAAAAATTCAAAAAAATTCAAAAAAATATGGTGGCAAAGAACGACAAATGTTCTAAGTGCTTGCCAAGTTTCATCAGGGAACGGCATTCGTGGAAGTTGTGGCTGATTGTTTTGGAGTGCTGATTGTTTTTTTGCTGGGGCACCCACGAATGTCATTCCCTGATGAAACTTGGAAAGCACTTAAAACATTTGTCATTCTTTGCCACCGAATTTGTTTTTTAATTTTTTTAATTTTTTAGATTTTACTATTCATGGTGGTAGCATAAGAGCTAAAACTCAGATGGGCACTTTCAAACACTTTTTTCATGAATGCAAATGACACTGACATATTGGTGATGTTTGTCCGAACATTTTGGTATCTTATTTGCATTTTTCTGATTTAGTATGAATTAGTTATGAAGTTTTCAAACTAACGGTCAAACAGTCAAAGGGCAAAAGCATAAGAGGAGCAAAGTAACTTGGACAGAAGCGGTGACTTTTGGAAATTAGGGGTAAAACAGCCGAGTGGGACACAACTAGGGGCATAAATCTAATTATCCCTAGTTTTTTTTAATACTGGTTTTGTGTGTGTCACTGAGAGTGAACGTGTGTATGTGTCCATATGTGTGTTGTGGCGGAAGGGCAATGTGGAGACGGTGTGCATGTGATAGAGACATAGAGAGGTGTGAATGTGCAAATGATCATGCATGAGTGAGACATAGACAGACGCCAATACGTTGTACATACATGAGAGAACGGTCTTCTATTTGTACTTGTGTGTGTGAGAGAGAGAGGATCATCCATAACACAACAACCATCTCTCTCAATTTGTCCGTCCCTCGCATGACACATGCATCAATGCACACATTTTGACACCCTCACCCGGCCCCTGCCCACCTCAAGGCCCGCATATCGCTCTCTATCTCGCACGCACAATCTCTTCATGAAAACCCTATTTAGCATGTAGCTTTCCGTCACATACACACACATTTCTCTCCATAGGTTTGATTTCTCTCAATACTTGACATACACACACACCGCACACACACTCCCCCTCCCCCGAGCACACAATTCATCCCCATCGAAGGCTATATGGCGACCACTCTTGCTTGTAATTCTCTGCACCCCAGCATACACAACACCTCAACCTTCAAAGAGGGCATCGAGGAGATCTAAGACGGCGACCACACTGCACTAGAAAATGCGGGGCCCAATGGAAGCAGGATGATGTGACGACGGCTGACTGACTCCTGCCCCCTCTATCTCCCGCACAAAATTACCAATCCCTCTCCCTCCCGCACAAAATTATCAATCCCTCAACCCACGAGATCGTTCCCCTCTCTCCCATGTTTTTCCAGTTCTCTCATCAAACCTGTTGTCTCTTCTCCTTCCACGTCTACAGAATTCGGATGCACACACATCTCACTTATATTACATGTCTCCATCTATCTAACAGACCTAAATTGTTCCTCTCTCTCGTTAGGTTTGTCTCCTAGTGTCTTGTCCACATAGACACAATATTTACCGCCCTATCTGCTCCATCTTCGCAAGATCTCTCTACACGTTTCATTCACACATTGGGATGTGTTCAAAATGTTGCTTTTATAATGGATGATGTAGAGTTGTGGTTGGTTTTGTTGCATCCTACAAAGTAATAACTATGAAATGAATTTAGATTCTCATTTGATTGGGATTATGTGAGTTTGAGCATATAGTGAAGTGCTATAGACCTCATATACATCTTGGAATTCAACAATGATTGTAACTATTGAATTGTATAGACCATTACATTCGAAGTCACCAGCCTAATATATTTATTTCACAATTACAACAAATGATTAATTCACTACAAACTAAGAAAACAAATGTGTACTCACTTCGTTTTTATTTAAGTCCGTGTATTAGCATAGGTCAAAGTCAAATTTTGTATACTCTCAGAAAGTTTATAACAAAAATTATTAACATATACAATAACAAATAAATACCATTAGATTCATTATTGAATGTACTTTCACATCATACATATTTGTTATGGTAAATATTTATGTTTTTCTATGAACTTGGTCAAACTTTAGGAAGTTTGACTTTGGTCAAACCTAATATGCAGAGTTAATAAAATCGAAGGGAGTACTAGTAGTTACTAGTACTACTCGCTAGTTGCTTAGCCCAATCACCCAACACGCCACATGGGGAGTTCAGTGTCACAAAATTTTGAGGTAGGCGGGAAAATTTCCCGCGACCCTGATTCGAGCAGTGCGAAGTTACCATCATACCTTCGGAACAAGTCTATGGATTACGCTTGGTAGGGGCCTCTTTTCGTAACTTCAGGTTCACCCTACCCAGCCAACCCCACCCCGGCACCCAGAAGTACACCTGAACACTCCCCATTTTCTATCCCCACACCAAAATAGACTTCTCCATGGCACTGCAGCCTTCGTGCTCCTCCCCTTCTCCATCGGCGCACTCGTCCACCGCCAGCATCTGCCTCATTGATGACCACGTACGCCACACTGGAGCCGGTCCATCGTTGTCGTTGTAGACGGAGCCTCTTCCCCGACACTGTCTTCCATGGTCTCGTATCTGCTTCCCGGAAGCCGATGCCAAGCACAGAAGCACCAACATCGTGGAAAATGAACTGACTCCCGTTGCTGACCATGATGCACAAAGGCCGCCGCGACCATCGTTCTCCTCCTCGATTGGTAATGTGTGTATTGAATCACTTAGCAGTACATGTGCAGTTCCAATTTTGTTCATACCTACCCTTCAAATTTCCTGGTTGCTATTGTTCCCGTAAAAGTAATTGGTTATAGCCCCCATTGTACAACAGAATATCAGCTTGTAATTGTGCATCGCTCCTGTACCACGATGTGCTTGGGTAGGTTCTTCATCTGCAACCAGTAGTGTGGCAAATGTTGGAAAGTTTTTTAGAACTAGCAAGATGCCCATGCGTTGCACGGAACATCAAGAGGCATTTGTATGAGTAGTTTATCTTGTAGGAGAAAAGGATGAATGACGGAAGGCCTTATCTGCAAATCTGGAGAGGGGTGCGGGTATCTCTTTGCAAAATTGTCATAGTTTGCTTTCTATCCGTCAGATATAGATCGGACGGTCTATATTGCAGGATGGCAGGCACACCATCATCACCAACTCGGATTTTTATAAGAGTAGAGAGTAGAGAAAACAAAAGAAAGTAGAAAAAAAGAGAGTAGAGAGTACAGTAGTAGAGATAAATATAAAATATAAAATAAATATAACAGTCGAGAAGAGAGGAGAGATAAATATTAAATATAAAATAAATATAACAGTAGAGAAGAGAGTAGACATAGCAGGGACGTCGGGAAAGGATCGGGCGCGCGCAGGAAAAAGCGGCCGAGTGTGCGCTAGTTTTGGCGCACGGTGTCCGATGCGCTTTATAAAATCCAATGCCCTCCCACTGCTCTGTGCCTTGCCACCGCTCTCTCCCTGCTCTGTGCCTCTCTCTCCCTGCTCTACGCGTCGCCACCGCTCTCCCCCCGCTCTTTCTCGCCTCGCCGCCGCCGCGCCACCATGCCGCCGCATCACCGGGAAACTTGGGGATACTGCGGCGTCTGCGCGCCCCTCCTGCAGCTTCTCTGCCGATATCCAGTTCCGCGGGATGCACCTCGTCCTTGGCAATTTCGACGCTGCCAACGAGGCCGCCCGCGTGTATGACGCGGCGGCGTGGCGCCTCCAGTGGCCTCATAAAACATTGAACTTCCCCAACGTGCCGACGTGGGAGCGGGGGTAGGAGCTCGCGCCTCTGCCACGGCTTATCACTGGCGAGGATCGTCGCAACAACCGGAGGCGGGAGCACCGTCTCGGCATCGCCGAGATGGACAAGGAAGCCATGGCGCTGTGGCGCCAACGCTTCATGCAGGACATCATCAACGAACGCGAGTTCTACGCACAAAGAGGGCGGAGAGGGAGAAGAGGAGGGCAGAGCGAGCCGCCTATCACGAGGACAAGCGTACACGAAAAGCTGAGACTCAATTCAACATGAGGCTAGGAGCAGCGTCGCCTTGGGAATCTGACGACGATCGGTATCTTCACGCCTACATTGAGACGTCAGAGGAGGATATCACCGAGGAGGAGTCAGACGACGAGGAGTAGTTGAACTATCTATTTTTTATCTATCTATGCTATATCTATGATGAGAACTATCTACGTCTCTACTCTCTAATCTCTACTCTCTATCTCTACTTCTCAATCTCAGCACTGTAAACACTTTTTTAAAGCGCCGCGTGTTGCGCTTCTTTTGGAGATGCTCTAACATGGCAGACGAGTGCTTTAATGTTGCCCACAAGATGTGTGAGTATACTAGTATATTTTACTTGCCGTGTTGAGATTTTAACACCATGAGTGCGAACATGCAGAGGAGCAACGAAGACCAAACATGGGATATTGGGGACATCTTCAAGGAGCGTGGCAAGTTAAAGAGGAGCTGCACCGAACCAATAAAACGAGCTTTGGTAAGTAACACCCTTTCAATTACTTTTGTTTAGCCTCGTGTTCTTTGATGTGTATATGTTGTACTTTCCTGTTTCTCTTAGCCTGGTGTTCTTTGATGTGTAATAAGAAGAGTCTTAATCGTCGTAGTGCTTTCATTTTTAGCTTGATGTAGGAAGTGGGTGTTCTCACCTTGTGGTCTATTTTTATATTTTTCCTTTTGAATTCACTTCTCCGAGTCTTGTTTATCTGGCTTCTACTAAATGGATCTGGGTTGCTCTGAGTACTGATCTAAAAAGAAGTTACTTCATGTCAGGATGCAGTTCCTGCGAGGAGGGAAGTATGGTCAAACTCGAGATCATGTTTCCAAAATGAGGCTGGATTACACACAAGGTGCCATTTCTCTAGTGATGCTGGATTAGACACAAGGTGCAAATTCCCAGATGATGCTGGATTACACACAAGCCAAGTGGAGTCGTCAACTGTTTGTGTCCTCGTGGCTCTAGTAAAGGCTGAAAGAAAGCGTGCAACAGCCCTTGAGAATGTAGCTGAGTTCCTGAAGAAGCGAAAAGACAAATCAGATGCTCTCTTCACCCAAGCCAAAGAAGAGATGGAAGAATCCAGAAAGAAGTTAACAGAGGCAGAGCAGGCTAGGTGTCTCCTGCTATCTAAAACTGTTGTCAATACAAATTTCCCTTCATAATAGGTAGGTTCAAATGTTTATCCAGTGAGCATGCCTGTTGTGATGTCCGTTCATCTACTGATGTGGCACAAAATAATTTTTTTCGGGTCATGTAATAACAACAATTACTTTCTATTCCCTCCGTCCCATAATATAAGAATGTTTTTGACATTAGTATAGTGTCAAAAACGTTCTTATATTATGAGACAGAGGGAGTAAACAATAACAGGCGAAGCATTGGACATGGTACAGTTCATGCACAAGCCCAACATTCCAAGTTCAACTTCCACATCAAACTCATGTTCACAGATATCTGCACATTCATAAATAATGTCCACAACCATGATTCACTTGAAAGCCAAAAAAATGTGAGGAGAGTTATAAATAAATATTAACCTCTAGTTCCTACTACCAGTGCAAGCACAACAAGTCAAGACCATGTGTAATTAATTATATTTTGGTCATTTTTTGACTAATCGCGACTAACTTCTGGAAGTAGGTATAATTTCTAATGCCGGCCGTGGCTGGGGTCCATGATGTTTTGAGCCAAACCGGGCAACACACCGGTGTCTATGCCAGCGACGCGGTGGCCGTAGCATTCATGGGTTCAAAGCGGCGGCTGCTCCCGTGGTCTACTATTCCTCGGTGTCGGCGATGGCCGCAAACATGTTGGCCACCTCCACCAGCATGTCGCGGTTCCGCCAATGTTTGCGTCGGACGGCAAGGCCAACCACGGTGCACTGGACGCCATGGTCCCCCGTATGCCAGCGTGCAGCAACTGTCCACTCCTCTACGAGCAGGCTTGGAGCGTCGAGTTGATGCACCACGAGCCAGCTTGGAGCGGCGGCTTGCTCCTCCACTTGCCCACCTGCAGCCTCGCTCATCGTACTGATGGCCTGGGGCGGGGAGGGAGGTGGGGTAGCGAGTTGCCTGGCTTGTCGGGGCACCCAGTTGGCTTTTATGCCGGGGAACTCGTCTTCCTGCTCATCAGATGCTATGGAGAGTGTGGAGAAAATGGTGCAAGGAGGATATGGGGAGCAGCGGTGTGGTGCGGTTCTTGCTAGGCGTCTGGCCTGGTTTAAATAGCGAGTGGACGAGAGGGGCCAGTCAACGTTGTGTTCTAAAATGCTAGCTAGCTCGCAGAAGGACGTGTTGCCGGCACACGCGCGGATTCAATGATGGCAGGCGGGGCAGTCTGAAGCCAGTTGCATGTGGCGGGGAGGCGTGTGCAGCCCGACCTGCAGCGAGTGGTGCCCTCTTGGCTGGCGCGTCGATTCAATGTTTGCGCTATGAGAGGTTGCGTCTGTGTCAGAGCAATCACTCCCTCCAGTCCTTTTTTGTTCGGGTATAACAAAATCTCGTTTTCCATTCACATTTTACAAGTAAAATTCGTGGACAAACATTGACCCAAAATACGATGGGGACTAGTAAACCAAGACGGAGGTAGTAGTTTTTCTTATCAAAGAAGGGTTTCCCCTTCCGATTTTCATTACTGAAAACCAACATCTATACCATAGTATTGCCCTAGAACTACCAGGTTCAACATCTTGCAACATACACCCATACAACCATGCGCCAAGGATGTAGTAGTTATGAATTCCATTTTCGCTCCGTACCAATCGTTCTAAAAACTACTTAAGTACTTATAACGAGCCCTTGAAAATCGAAACTCTCACCCCGCTAAAAAATGATATTTTAAACATGGCTACTTGATCTGTGGCAACTGGCAAGCCACCACCTCCAAGTCGTTCACCTGTGGTCCCGACCATCAACTCCTACGGATCAAATTATCACGCGAGCTGACTATTCCTACAAAGGTGCGCTCCACCACGTACCCGATACCCTCACATGCAGCAATCGTGCACCTAGGGTTTTAGGGTTTATTTGTTCACGGTGCCTTTACGTAACTCTCATGCGTGCGAGAAAGTGAGAGACCGACTGTGTGCGTGCGCCTCTTCTCTTCGTATATGTACTCCACCGTTTGTCTGATGTCCAAAAAATTATAAAGTAGTAATAACTATGTGCCAATGCATTGCCACACGATCGAAGTAGATTAATAGATATTCACCAATTTGATAGAAAAAAGAGTCTAGTTTTGAAATACGTGTATCACTAAAAATATCTTATGTTTTACTCAAAATATATTCCTTTGGCGGTTTTGATGAGATAAGGGAGGAATGTTGTTGGTTTCAAGATTCGAGAAAGTGGTATATCTCTAATTTCTATTCTTACTGGCAAGATGCCCATGCGTTGCACGGAACATCAAGATCTTGTGGGGGAAAGGATGAACGATAGAAGGCCTTATGTGCAAATGTGGAGAGGTGTGCAGGTAAATTGCCATAGTTTCCTTCCTATCTGTTAGATATAGATCGAACGACCTATATTACAGGATGGCAGGCACACCATCATCACCGACTATGCTTTTTATAAGAATAATATATAAGATAATATATATATCTACACTCATATAAAAAAACAGAGTTGGTGATGATGGTGTGCCTGCCATCATGCAATATAGGTCGTCCGATTTATATCTGGCGGATAGGAAGGAAACTATGGAAATTTTGCAAAAAGGTACCCACACACCACTCCGCATTTGCAAATAAGTCCTTCCCTCGTTCATCCTTTTCTCTCACAAGATAGACTAGTCATACAAATGCATCTTGATGTTATGTGCAACGCATGGGCATCTTGCTAGTTAGAGATAAAAAACAGAGTTGGTGATGATGGTGTGCCTGCCACCCTCCAATAGAGGTCTTCCAATTTATATCTGACGGATAGGAAGGAAACTATGTCAATTTTGCAAAAAGACACCCAGACCCCTCTCGACATTTTCAAATAAGGCCTTCCCTCATTCATCCTTTTCTCCCACAAGATAAACTACTCATACAAATGCATCTTGATGTTCCGTGCAACACATGGGCATCTTGCTAGTTGTTGCAAAAAGCCCATGTGTGTGTGTGTTGTGTGTGAGAGAGAGGGAGAGGAGGAGGAGGACAGAGTGCATCTGTGACAAAGACACAATGAGTGTGTGTGCGAGAGGTATCAGCTTAAATGAGGCGATAGTGTGTGTGTGTGCACGATCGAGAGGGCATGTCTTAAGAAGGGACAAAAAATCTACATAGATACAAGGAGCACATGAGAGACATGTACAGGATAGTGGAAGCACGAGTGTGTGGGTGTATAAACCTATTTGGAGGCTAGACGATCAATGATGTGAGAGAAATACGAGTCGGGGTGCGAAAGCGAGAGTTTTGTCTGTGTGAGAGAGAGACGATAGTCGGGAAGGGGAGTGGAAGCAGGAGCTGTGTGTGTGTGAGAGAGAGAGAGAGCAGGGGGAGTTTGTCTGATCGGTAAACAAATGAATAATGTCAGTTTATAACTGGGATGGAGACGGACAGGAGACCCCAACAAATGTTGTGTCTGCAGGAGAGAGTAATTTTAGTGGTATGAATCATATCTAGAGACATATAGGGTGTGTGAGAGAACCCCATAGAGAGAAAGACAAAGTGAAAGATGGGTGAGACTGTGTGTGTGGCGGTGAAAAAGAAAGCTTAGGTACCTAGTGATACCAGAGAACGGTAGAGATGTGAGAGATAATGAAAATCATGTAATGTATAATGATAGGGAGAGTGTGACACTTCTCAAGGGAGACGTCGAGAGACCATGTTTGCAAAGATAGGAGAAACATGAAGTGAGTGTACTGGTGAGCTGGAGAAAAGAGAATGATAGCTACATGAAGGAGCATGCCAGAGAGATGGGTGTGAAAGGAGTCAACATAAAAGGGATTCAAATATTTGAATTCGACATGACGATACATGTAATTCATACTCGAACCAAAATTGATCTATCAAACATGCATACTCATATGAATTCACGCACATCTATGTTATTTAATATGTAGATATTACTGATCCATACATTTTAGTAGAACATAATTTGGTTTAAATTTTTTTGAACTCAACCTTATGATTTTGAGATCATTGTATTTGTAAATCATATTATATACATACAAAGGAGCAGAATTCTTTGTTGTGATTTTGAAAGTATATATAAAAAACGATGTATATAGAATTTTATTCCAATCGCAAATGGATCCTGCCCGAACAAAAATAGAATACAAACTGGATTCGAATTGAGTTGGCATGGTAAACGTGGACTCTTGCTCTGCAAAAGTATGAACGAGGCGGGGAAAGTTGTAGTAACCGCCCGAAACCAAAATCTGTGAGATGGAATTTACTGCCTATCCCTGACATGCAAAGCCTATCGGCTCAATTTCTATAGGTTTCGATAGGGGTAGGTTTGTAATTTCACTCAAACATGACATAATCGCCCCTCACCCGGATTCATACACGGTGGGCACGAAAACACGGTGCCTCCTCGGCCGAAATCGACTCGCTCCCCGATTCATACACGATGGGCGCCAAAAACAAACTCTCGTCGGCAAATATTCGGTGTATGCAAGATTACCGTCCTATCCCCAACCGACTAATATTGCTGTGATGTAGGAAATTTTAAATGGGGGCTAAGTTTGTAAATTGCCTCGCATTTGAGACAATCGTGTCCTCAAGACATGGTTCCCCCCTTCCTGTCTCCCTCCATTTCCCCATTCGTACTCCATGGGCGCCAAAACAGCCTCTCCACCCCAGCCTCCTCCGTCTGCCACCCCATCCACCGCCGTCGTCCTCCACCATGCCGGAGCTGATACCCCAAGGCCGTCATCCATTACAAGAGATCGACCTCCCTCATCCACGGCTTCGGACAGGGATCCTTGCATCCCGTCCTATCGCTTCATCCCTGCAGTCGTCCACCTTGCCGGCGCCGCTCCTACGACCGTCTCGTCCACCGTGCCCTGCCGCCACCTTCTACCCTCCTAGATCTGCTTCCACGCCGCCGACAGTAATCGCTACCACAGCATCGTCAAATTCTCAGCAGATGCATACACGGAGCCGCACCAGAGGCGATACTCTATCGTATCTTCTCAACTTATTTATTACAGCAAGAAAATAGACCGGCACTGCTTTACTCTGATTTCTTGTCCATCACTTACTTGCTAGTTGAAAGCAAACATTGCTTGCGAAGTTTCCTTTGTCCGATTTGCACCTTCAGATCCGCCATGGCACGCTCAACACTATACTTGCAATGCTTATGATTTCCCCCTTTTATATTCCACTCTAGTTAAATGACAGTAGACTAAATTTCAAAATTGGGTCAATCAATTTTTGATAGCTCGCCGGAGTTCGCCGGTGTGAAGGAAGGGGCTCGGGTGGGGACGGTGGTTGTGGGGGGCGGTGGTGGGGCCTCACCAAATTAAGAAAACTCAACGCGGGTGGGGGCGGGGGTGGGGGCGGGGGTGGCAGAGGAACACATGCGATGGGGGCCAGTGGTTCGGCCGGCGGCCCGTGCAATGTTCTGTATGGCAAGAATCAGAGACGAGGAAGAAGAAGGGTTAGGAGATGTAGATCTTCATCCAACCGCCTGCAATGGTTGTCTGGCCCAAATGACAAAAGTCACGCGACTTGCATGCAGACATGCCTTTATATTCAGTACCATCATTGTACCTGCCTGGCACTGCTCCTGAATCCATAAGGCTAAAGAATGTGCCACTCATAATTCCAAACTTGTTGCTCAAATACATATTTGATATGATGCTGATATTACTAAAACAGCTAACATTTAATTGGTCATCTAATGTTCCTACTTTACTTTCAAAAAGCATGTGCATCACATATAGAGAGACAGCAGGGAGTTGCATTCTTAATGCGCTCTAGCTCATCATGTGTGGGCACTGCGCAGCGAACATTTTATTATCCAAAATCTGCTTGCTCTTCTTTAGCATGTTCCCCTTCCGTTTTTCTTTAATAAGTACTCTCCGTTCCTAAATACAAGTCTTTGTATAGATTCCACCATGGACTACATATGGAGAAAAATGAGTGACTCTACACTCTAAATGTATCTGTATACATCTGTATGTGATCCACAGTGGAAATCTCTACAAAGACTTATATTTTGGAACGGAGGGAGTATGATAGTAGTATAGTATGTTCCTTGTAGTGAAGATGAGTAGGTACATTTGCAGTGTAGAGGTCTATACGGTCGGTTGTGATGGACACTTTGAACTCTTCGGGCCTCTTTGATTCGTAGGATTTTGTAAAAAAATAGGAATAGGATTTGTAGTGGCCTGCTCACTTGAATCCTATAGGATTAGCAAGGAATTGCGGGGACTTGTGTCGCCTTTGAGAGTTACATTGATTTTAACAGTACCGCACCTTCAGTTGAAGAGAGCTAGTATCCGAAGCCTTTCTAGCCGTACCGGCAATACTAGCACATATATTCCAGCAAGTTCCACTTTGCTGATTTTACTCCTAATGCTTATGGTTTTCCCGTTATATCTACACTATGATCTGTGTAGCTGCTATGTGTCGCACTAGCAGCAGTCCACTCTTGAAGCTAAACAACACACCAATCATAAGTCCAAAGCTTACTTCTTCAAATACGAATTGTGATATGATACTGATATTAGTTAACAGACACACATTTAATTGGTCAAGTAATGCTCCCACTTTATTTTCCAAAATGCATGTGGCCACATATAGAGAGACAACATGGAATTGCATTTCTTTGGGCGCTGTGATTCATCATGAGTGGGAAACCAACATTGTATTCAATGCAGCGGAACCTCAAGAATATGCTTTCTCTTCTATTCTTTAACACGTTCCTATTTTGTTATTATGTATTTAGTACGTACAGTATGTTCCTTGTCCGGAAGGGGAGCAGGGACATCTGTAGTCAACAGCTGATAGAGCTGACCTGTAATCGATAGGCCTTCAATTAGTAGCGGCAATACAACACCATATTTTCCAGCCAGTTCCACTTTCCCGATTTATATATCATGGTTATGGTATACCCCATTTATGTACACTACGATCTGCCTAGTTGCTGTGTGCTCTTGTTATCATGGTTTGGCAATAAACTCTCTATACTATATATTATGAACCTATCATCTGCCAACTATCCTTTCTTCTGGAACCTATTTTTGGTGTACTTGTGCCAGATTATATTAATGCACGCACCATATTACAGCACACATGAGCTCTATCATCAGAATCTAGTGATAGCACACAAGGGTTTACAGGGGCGCCCCTATATTAGAATATCCTCTGCATTGCAAAGATAATCTCACTACTATTTATGTTTTCATGGTTCTCAGATATTATACGCAATTACAGTGAATATCAGAATCCACGCATCATAAGAATGTTGTGGAACACTACAACGACTTACAAAATTTGCACCAAGACATTGAGTGCCATTCTGGATGCAATGAGACTCATATGCTCCCCACCTGTAGATTCTTGTTCAGAATATGATCCTAATGTCTATTCTAACCTCGAGGAGTCAAATGTAGATGGCTTGTCCTATTTACCCATTAGGGTGCCTGTTCTAATTTGGCAAGGTTTTATTGATTCCGTGTATCTTGCATATGTTGTCTTGCATTTCTTATACTTTGTTGCACCGCCATGTGCTTAGTTTACTCATCATATATCTCAAGATGCCAAGCCCATCCATTATCAATACATATTCCATCTGTCATCATACCATGTTTTTCCACTCAAATGTTGTTCTTGTGCATCAGACATCAAAAAGGAAGAGGGTGATTGCCGAACCTGAAGGAGCACCAGCAAAGTCCTTGAAAAACGTGGTGGTGCCGGAGAAATTAGACAACACCCTACTTATATTGGTTGTACAACCAATGACACAAAATGTAGGACCGACTCCTACAGACTGTACCCATAATTCACTGGCCACACCACTAGCCCCACCACACAGGACCTGCACTCTAGCAAAAGGTATGCCGATTTCAGTTGCCATAGCACCAGCTACCACAGAAAAATCGCACTCCAGCAAAAAGTACAGCAAGTCCACCGGCCGAAGACCTATCCCAATTGTAGGGACGGCCAATTCCTATAGATTGGAACCCCATTCCAATTATTCCTAGTTTTAAAGACAATGCTTTCAATGTTGTTAGGGACTACATGCATATATTCCCAACATGGGAAGATTATAGTGAAGACAACCACCATATTCACATCTTCCTATCCCACTTACGTGTAAGTGCTATTATTCATGGTGATTATTTTCATGTTTTATGCTGATTGAACACATCAATGATTTACATTACATTGTTGTAAGTAGGCAAGGGTCAATCTGGATAGTCATGACGAGCAAAGCTTGCTTGCGCTTTTCAATGAAGCATTGCAGCAGTATCAGTGTTACCTGAGGAAATCACACTTTGCTGGCAAGTCTATAAATGAATTTCCGGTGAAGTCTCCTATGCTAAATTTAGAAGACATTGAATGGAAAAACCTTGTTATGCACTGGTCTCGTTCCTAGGATGAGGTACTGTCTATGATATCACATGACAATTTGAACTTCTACTTTTTTGCATGTGCCTTACGGATCTTTTTTGCAAGAAATCAGCTTGAAGAAGAATTCTGGTTTGAAAAGAACGACAGGATATCGCAAATATGTTGCCCGCTGCTTTGCTCTTGTTAGTATCTGTTGTCCTGTATCACTAACTTGCATTCATACCTAGTTCATTATGTGACAGCAGTATGCATGATAGCTTTCTTATCAATTGTTCGCTCCAAATTATCTGATCTGTATGAATGGTTACATTAGTGTAGAATATATCCAATGCCAATGATTATTTTAGCTCTGCATTGTTCTTGTAAGTACCTGCTGTCCTTTATCAGTGTACTTATATTGACAGGTAGTTGTTCATGTACCATCACTCTGCAACTTATTTTCCTTTGCCCTCCATTTTCTATGCATCAGATCTATATTTACTCTTACCATAAGATTGGATAACACCGATGGTCCTGAAGAAGTTTCGCTCTACATTGCTCTTGGCTGTACCTTTTGCCTGTATCGCTATACTTACATTTATAGCTACTTGGTCATGTAGCATCACTCTTCATATTATCTTAAATATTCTCCATTTTTTCCTATATTATCACATCTATATTTACTCTTAACAAAATGTAGAATAAAGGCAATGCTTATGAAGAAGATTCTATGGTAAACATCTTGAATCCCCCCATCAACATGGACAAGAGCTTTATAGAGCGTGTGTTCACCAATAATGTAACTTTGTCCTTCTCAAGCCTTTAAACTTTGTTGTGCATATTTGGTTAGGCATGACTGCAACAACTATTTATTTTTGGTGTTTGCATCAAATTGCATGTTTAAAGTTTATTATGTAGTTCATAAACAAAAGTTTGTCCTTCTCAATTTAAGTTCTCAGTTGTACAACCAAGTTCCTTCTTCATACCATGTAAATTAAACTATACAGACCAAGTGATATTCTTTTGCACTGCATGTATGCTTCTGTTCTTGATCCATAATCTAGTGGTATGGTGAACCTACCCACTACAACACAATGTCATATTCTGCAATGTCTTAACTATGAACAATGTCATGTTATTCTACTATTATTTAAACCGTCTCTTTATCTACCAATCTGAAATGGGATAAATTGACAGCACACTAACCATTGATACTTATGAGTTCTTGATCTGTAATCCAGTGGTGTCGTGAAGCTGCCAACTCCTTCACAATGTCATTTCATGCCATGTCTTAACCTGAACAATACCATATTGTGTTAATGCTATTTTAAACTGTGTCACTTTATTCATTAGTAAGAAATCTGATGAATTGTCAGCACTGATACTTATATGTGCAAAACCTGTCATTTGTGTGCTTGTTTATCTTTCAGAGTGAGGAGGATATAAGTGTCAAACAAGCGTAGTTTCATTAGCTTGCTCAACTGCTTGCGCTGCAGCTCCTGAGCAGGGCTAACCATTCTTGAACTATATTGAAGTGTTCTCAGTTTTGTACATTATTTTGTCAGCGTGTTTATTTGCACTGGTGGCGATCTTTGATGCATAGTGTATGTAATCTGTTGTCTGCTTGTGCTTTATTATCATAGTGGCAAAGTTTAATGCCCAGTGGATGTAATATGTTGTAATTTCTTTATTGTATAGTCTACGATTTTTCTTATTCACGATGCTGAGGTTATTCTACTGTATGTATATCCTGTCTTCGCAGTAAACCGGCCAAACCATAAAATCATGGTACATAATCGGGCCATCATGCAAATCACTACATAATCGGACCGTTAACAGGCCTAAATGCAAACTGGCCCACTAGTAGATTTGGGCCTCTAATAGGCCAACTAAACCGCAAGAAAACTCAATGGGCTTTTAGGAGGCTGAAAAGTAGGTTGGCCCTGAAACATGCTGAACAGCTAACGGGCCAGTAGTAGGCCAAAATAGACCCCGTCCCATGATTCTGCCAATCACATCACAGGCCGTTAATAGGCCAAAATTGTCTCGATCCTTGTTTGGCCCAATCAGACTATCGGCGGTGAGCAAGCCGGATGCAAACCGGGTCGTAGTTAGGCCCATCTACATGACAGTATTTTAACAGGCCAAAATAAATATAAGGCCAAAGTGTTAAAGAGGCCTTTAAAAGGCCGAAACTAATATAAGGCCGAATTACTAAATGGGCCTTTAGAAAGTGGGCCCAAAAGCATGGCGTCCAATTGCCGGCCGAATCTGATATGGGCCATAATTTAGCCCAAAGCCTCTTAAAGGGTTGGATGTGATCTGGGCCGTAATTTGGCCCAAAACGTGGTAGGCTTTTAACGGGTCGGTTCTCATATGGGCCTTTATTGGGCCCGAAATGTGCAGGCTGTTAATGGATCGGATCAATTATGGGCCGGCATTTGGCCCAAAACATGGCAGCCTATTAACGGGTCGGCCCATTAGTGTCCTCAATATCTTGTGGGCCTTTAGCTGGGCCGGCCCATTATGGTTGGTGAAATCTCATGGGCCTTTAGCTGGCCGGCCCATTATGGTCGGCGAAACCTCGTGGGCCTTTAGATGGGCCGGCCCATTTAATCTTTATGGGCCACTTTTGGACCGGCTCGCGTGTCGACATATCATAGGTGCATCTCACCTATTGGATGAGTGACACCTGTGCCGACGCGGAGCTGACACGTGGTTTCGTCGGCTAATGAGAATTTTACACGTGGAAAATCGTCATTGGTCGTGGCTATTAACGGGTTATCGGATCCAAAACTGGACCCAATAGCTTAACGGCGAACCGTTACGGAGGATGCCACGTGTCGGTCATCCTTGATGAAAGCACTTCCATGACACGGCATTTATCATCATGGAAGTGAACACTTCCGTGATGATAATTCTGGTAATGTCATGGAACACTTCTACAAAAACGCAGGTATGACTATCTTGATTCTGTCATAAAATCGTCATGGATGTACATGCATGACAGAAAACGTGATCTACTGTGACAAACACATATCATCACGGAAGTGTCTTTTTTTGCAGTGATTGCTATCGCATAGTGATAAAGTAAAGCAATTATACGGTGTTTGCATCTTATGCAAAAAAGAGACAACCATGAGGCTCCTGCCAGTTGCCGATAACATTAAAAAAACATGATCATCTCATACAACAATTTATATCTCATCACGGCTTGACCATATCACATCACAACATGCCCTGCAAAAACAAGTTAGACGTCATCTACTTTGTTGTTGCAAGTTTTACGTGGCTGCTATGGGCTTCTCGCAAGAACCGTTCTTACCTACACATCAAAACAACAACGTTTTTTCGTCAAGCATGCTGTTTTAACCTTCAACAAGGACCGGGCATAGTCAAACTTGATTCAACTAAAGTTGGAGAAACAGACACTATCGGCGTTCTGGGAACAGGGGTCCCCAGACTTGCCTGCGTGCGGCCCGCGGCGTGGCTCCACCAGCGGCCTTGTATGGCCCATCTTCACCAGCAAACACTCAAGACCCTCGTGAGGGGCCAAGCCTCGCGAGGTGGATGATGCAAGACCTCCTCAGGGGCGGCCTCGCCAGGCCGACTCGCAAGGGGCGGAGAGATCAAGGCAAGGGACACCTCGAGAGGTTCCTGTGATGCAACCCGTGATGACTGGCGCCAGGCGGGCGCCAGTGTGCGTAGTGTCCTCATTTCCTCTTTGGTGCTAAAGGGGCAAGCGCAAGCGAGGAGTCCCGAGGCATCAGGCAAAGGTTTCCATATCGGTGCAACAAGACCAATACCAGCAGGACAGCAGGATGGAGGTCACCGGGGAGCCCAAGACGGCGTCACCACCAGAGCCTTTCGCAGACAAAGACTATATTTGTTAGGATAGCTTGTACTAGTTGTCCCCCTTCAAATTGGCCGTTGTGGGATCCCTTCCCGCCTAATATTTGGGAAGAGGACCCGGGCCTCTCTAAATAGGACTAGCCACCACCAAAGAAAGGGATTGGCTCATCTAGAGAGAATCCTCGACCACACACACCAAGCACAAGAACACCTCTCCTCAGGAGGCTGTTCTTCCCTTGTAACTGTTCATCCTCAGCCTAAGAGGCAATCCACCACACCACACTGGAGTAGGGTATTACACTATATCGTTGGCCCGAACTAGTATAAAATCTTGTCTCTCGTGTTCTTTGGGTTCGTCGAGCTAGGCCGTGAGATCGTGGTGTGTGCGAGCTAGAGGGGGAGAGATCTTCGTGTGCACCCCAGTGTTCGAACCTCAAGGGTTATGCTGGAACCCGAAATCCGACATTTGGTGCGCCAGGTAGGGGTGCGCTTAAGCTTTCCCCTTTGTCAATCCGCGCTTTGCCACTCCACCAAGTTCATGCCCGACGCTCGCTGGGCCCGCGCTGAGCGCCCAACTTCCCTCCCCACCCGTGTCGCTCAAACAGCCCCTGTCGGCGGGCCTCCCCATCGTTCTCCGTCACCCGCCGCCAACGCCGCCACCGGCCCGGCGGCAAACAAGCAACAAGCTTCCTCACTGCACCCCTCCTTGCGTCGAGACGGCCGCACTGCCACCCCATTGCTGACTCCGTCCGGCTCATCGTCTCACGCTCACCGCGCCCCCATGGACGCGCATGCCGCGCTGATCATGGCATGCGAGCTCCTGTGCTACTGCCCAGTCGACGACCTCTAAGAGGACAGGTTGGACCGCATCGCCGAGCTCGTCAGCACCGCGGGGGGCTCTCCTGCACCATTCCTCTCGCTGCCTCGCCCGCCCCCGATTGCGGGCAATGTGGCTCATGGAGCGCCTCCGCCCCCTCCGCACCAAGATGGCTCCCTCGCGCCGAGACATGCAGCTCATGGAGCGTCTCCGCCTCCTCTGCATCAAGACGACATCCTCGCTCCGAGATGTGTGGTTCCACGGCTTGATCCACCGTGCCGTGTGCCCACGCATGACGAAAGAAGCTGCCAAGAGATCCCCCATCTGCAAGAAAACGCTCCACCACTCCCCGCACTGCCACATTAATATTGCTTGCTGCGGCAGGGCCATGCGCCACTTGCCATGGCGGCACAGGGACACCAAGATCAAGCTCTGCCTCCACGACAGGCCCCTATGGCCATGGCAGGCTGCCGCGCCTTCACTCCTGAGCTGAATAGCGTCGTCTGGCCGGGCAAGTTCAAGCCGGATCTGCCTCCTCGCTACGACGGCACCCCCGACCCTGCGGAGTTCTTGCAGCTCTACGAGCTGAGCATCGAGGCGGCCAACGGTGACGAAAAGGTCATGGCGAACTAGTTTCCCATGGCTCTCAAGGACGGCGCTCGCTCATGGCTCCTGAATGTACCTCCGGGCTCGATCACGACAGCTTCGTCGCCAACTTCCAGGGCACTCGAAACCGCACCCCGGCCGTGGGTGACCTGCGCCGCATCAAGCAACAGCCGGGAGAGACCCTGCAAAAATACCTCCAGCGCTTCAACAGCGTGCACCTGAAGATCCCCAAGGTGATGGACGAGGCCATCATCTCAGCGTTTTCCGATGGCGTCCGCGACATCAAGATGAAGGAGGAGCTCGCCATCCATGAGGAGTTGTGCATAACTTTGGAGCTGTTCAACATAACAGCCAAGTGTGCAAGAGTTGAGGAGGGACGTCTCTCCCTCCTCGAGCTCTCTTCTGCGGATCCAGAGGAGAAGAAGGCCAAGGTCAAGGAAGTGAAGCGCAAAGCGGTGGCCGTACTCACGGCAGAACCAGATACAAGCGTGGCCGAGACCTACCAAGTCATCCAAGGGCAGTTGTACGTTCTGCGCCTTCCACAATGTGCGCAACCACAACACCAACAATTTGTCAAGAGCTCAGGGCCATTCGAGACGGACGCTTCGGTCGACACCCCGAGCGCAACGACCGGGGCTATGGCCGAGGAGGTGGACAAGGTGGAGGACATTGGGATGACCGTGGACCCCAATAGGAGAGGTGTGAGCAGCCTCACGAGGACCGCTGGCAAGACCAACCTCGTGAGGGCGCCTGGAGGGACCAGCCTCGCGAGGATCATCCTCAGGGCAACCCTGGTCTCCCTCCGCTGCCACCACCCCCAAGGAGGAATGACGACCACCAACAGGACAAAGGGGAGGGGGCTTCCAGGAGCCGCACGCTGCTACCTCTTGAGCACTGTGTTGGTTTTCCCCGAAGATGAAGGGATGATGCAACAAAGTAGCGTAAGTATTTCCCTTAGTTTTTGAGAACCAAGGTATCAATCCAGTAGGAGACTACGTGTGAGTCCCTCGTACCTTCACAAAACAAATAAATCCTCGCAACCAACGCAAATAGGGGTTGTCAATCCCTATAAGGCTACTCACGAGAGTGAGATCTAATAGATATGATAAAGATAATATTTTTGGTATTTTTATGATAAAGATACAAAGTAAAATAAAGGCAAAGTAAATAGCAAAGGAAATAACTAAGTAGTAGGAGATCAATATGATAAAGATAGACCCAGGGGCCATAGGTTTCACTAGTGGCTTCTCTCGAGAGCATAAGTATTCTACGGTGGGTGAACAAATTACTGTTGAGCAATTGACAAAATTGAGCATAGTTATGAGAATATCTAGGTATGATCATGTATATAGGCATCACGTCCGAGACAAGTAGACCGACTCCTGCCTACATCTACTACTATTACTCCACTCATCGACCGCTATCTAGCATGCATCTAGAGTATTAAGTTAAAAACATAGTAACACCTTAAGCAAGATGACACGATGTAGAGGGATAGACTCATGCAATATGACGAAAATCCCATCTTGTTATCCTCGATGGCAACAATACAATACGTGCCTTGCTGCCCTTACTGTCACCAGGAAAGGACACCGCAATATTGAACCCAAAGCTAAGCACTTCTCCCATTGCAAGAAAGATCAATCTAGTAGGCCAAACCAAACTGATAATTCGAAGAGACTTGCAAAGATAACCAATCATACATAAAAGAATTCAGAGAAGATTCAAATATTATTCATAGATAGACTTGATCATAAACCCACAATTCATCGGTCTCAACAAACACACCGCAAAAAGAAGATTACATCGAATAGTTCTCCACAAGAGAGGGGGAGAACATTGTATTGAGATCCAAAAAGATAGAAGAAGCCAACTAGCTACTAACTATGGACCCGTAGGTCTGAGGTAAACTACTCACACTTCATCGGAGAGGCTATGGTGTTGATGTAGAAGCCCTCCGTGATCGATGCCCCCCCCCCCCCGGCGGAGCTCCGGAACAGGCCCCAAGATGGGATCTCATGGATACAGAAAGTTACGGCGGTGGTATTAGGGTTTTGGCTCCATATCTGATCGTTTGGGGTACGTGGATATATATAGGAGGAAGAAGTACGTTAGTGGAGCAACAGGGGGCCCACGAGGGTGGAGGGCGCGCCTGGGGTAGGATGGCGCGCCCCCTACCTCGTGGCCTCCTATTTCCTTTCTTGACGTAGGGTCCAAGTCTCATGGGTCTTATTCGTTGAGAAAATCACGTTCCCGAAGGTTTCATTCCGTTTGGACTCCGTTTGATGTTCCTTTTCTTCGAAACCCCAAAACGGGCAAAAAACAGCAATTCTAGGCTGGGCCTCTGGTTAATAGGTTAGTCCCAGAAATAATATAAAAGTGGATAATAAAGCCCAATAATGTCCAAAACAGTAGATAATATATCATGGAGCAATCAAAAATTTTAGATATGTTGGAGACGTATCAAGCATCCCCAAGCTTAATTCCTGCTCGTCCTCGAGTAGGTAAATGATAAAAACAAATTTTTTGATGCGGAGTGCTACTTGGCATAATTTTATTGTAATTTTTCTTAATTGTGGTATGAATATTCAGATCCGAAAGATTCAAGACAAAAGTTCATATTGACATAAAAATAATAATACTTCAAGCATACTAGCAAAGCAATTATGTCTTCTCAAAATAACATGGCTAAGGAAAGTTATCCCTACAAAATCATATAGTCTGGCTATGCTCCATCTTCACCACACAAAATATTTAAATCATGCACAACCCCGATGACAAGCCAAGTAATTGTTTCATACTTTTGACATTCTCAAAACTTTTTCAATTTTCACGCAATACATGAGCGTGAGCCATGGACATAGCACTAAAGGTGGAATAGAGTTGTGGTTGTGGAGAAGACAAAAAGGGAGAAGATATTCTCACATCAACTAGGCGTATCAACGGGCTATGGAGATGCCCATCAATAGATATCAATGTGAGTGAGTAGGGATTGCCATGCAACGGATGCACTAGAGCTATAAGTATATGAAAGCTCAACAAAAGAAACTCAGTGGGTGTGCATCCAACTTGCTTGCTCATGATGACCTAGGGCATTTTGAGGAAGCCCATCATCGCAATATACAAGCCAAGTTCTATAATGAAAAATTCCCACTAGTATATGAAAGTGATAACATGAGAGACTCTCTACTATGAAGATCATGGTGCTACTTTGAAGCACAAGTGTGGCAAAAGGATAGTTGCATTGTCCCTTCTCTCTTTTTCTCTCATATTTTTTCCTTTTTTTTTTCTTTGGGCCTTTTCTCTCTCTCTTTTTTTGGCCTCTTTTCTTTCTCTTTTATTTTTATTTTTCGTCTGGAGTCTCATCACGACTTGTGGGGGAATCATAGTCTCCATCATCCTTTCCTCACAGGGACAATGCTCTAATAATGATAATCATCGCACTTTTATTTTTCTTACAACTCAACAATTACAATTCGATACTTAGAACAAAATATGACTCTATATGAATGCCTCCGGCGGTGTACCGGGATATGCAATGACTCATGAGTGACATGTATGAAAGAATTATGAACGGTGGCTTTGCCACAAATACGATGTCAACTGCATGATCATGCTAAGCAATATGACAATAATGGAGTGTGTCATAATAAATGGAACTATGGAAAGTTGCATGGCAATATATCTCGGAACGGCTATGGAAATGCCATAATAGGTAGGTATGGTGGCTGTTTTGAGGACGGTACATGGTAGGTGTATGATACCGGCGAAGGGTGCACGGTATTAGAGAGGCTAGCAAAGGTGGAAGGGTGAGAGTGCGTATAATCCATGGACTCAACATTAGTCATAAAAAACTCATATACTTATTGCAAAAATCTAGAAGTTATCAAAGCAAAGTATTACACGCATGCTCCTAGGGGGATAGATTGGTAGGAAAAGACCATCGCTCATCCCCGACTGCCACTCATAAGGAAGACAATCAAAAAATAAATCATGCTCCGACTTCATCACATAACGGTTCACCATACGTGCATGCTACGGGAATCACAAACTTCAACACAAGCATTTCTCAAATTCACAACTACTCAACTAGCACAACTTGAATATCACCATCTTCATGTAGCGACCAGACCTCAGACGGTCCAATCTCTGTGCTCCGGTGTCATCCCTGGATCAGTAATGCTGACACCACACAGTACTCGGAGGATTTATAACAGAGTAGCAATCACACACTTATTACATCGAGTGTCTCCATAGAGAACTTATTACAATAAATATGGCTTAAGGCCATCTAATAACTATAACATCGGAAGGCTTGGAAGATAAGTGAGTCCATCAACTCCAACGGCATCATTGAGTATAGAACCACGACCTAAAAACACCTTAATCATCGTCTGAAAAGTCTGCAACATTAACGTTGCAGCCCGAAACGGGTCAGCACATGGAATATGCTGGCAAAGTAACACATAGAGAGTAATGGAATGAAACAGCTATACTATATGCATATTTGGCTGGTGGAAAGCTCTATGGTTACAGTTTTGTGTAAAGCCAATTTTCCCTATTTCAAAGGAATAAAATTTATTTAACTATCATGGTAGTTGTTAAACATTAAGAATGGTTGACAGCATCCTCAATCCCAATTAAGCATCATCATTAAACAAACCCATCAAAATTAATTTTATAGTAACATGTTGAGATTCACATGATAATCTAGGTACTAGATACTCAAGATGTCCATAACCGGGGACACGGCTAATCATGATTAGTTTATTACACTCTGCAGAGGTTTGCGCACTTTTCCCCACAAGACTCGATCGCCTCCGTTTGGTTTCTCGCACTACATGGTGTTTGAGAAGACGGATGACCGAGACATAGTCTTTCAGAAGCGCTAGCACCTTACGATGGATAGACCGTTACACTTACTTTACCCTACATCTGCTAGTCTACCATGTAAGAGTTCACATGACATAATCAACTATGCCAGAGCCCATAATGACTTGTGGCTGCACACGGATGTTTCTAGTATGAACAGTCTCATGATCCCTTTGAGCCTGGTGGCGGTCCAAAACGAAACAGGCAATCCAGGAATACCCAGGTACCTCAATCCACCGAGATGTGTGTTTAAGTTCCCACCTTAGATAAACCATTAATTAACAAACTCACATCTGTCATGGATATCACTCACCCAATCCACGTCTACTAGCATAGCATGGCATAATGGCAAACGTAGAAGTAACTCCCAAAGGTTTAATAATAAAACAGGTAATAGGTACTACCTCAACTACTTCCCATCCCAAAATTTAATTGGATCCTAATCATGCAATGTTTGAGGATTGATCTAATGCAATAAAACTGGGTAGTAGAAAAGGGTATGATCAAAGTGTTACTTGCCTTGCTGATGATCCACAAAACCTAGCGATTCAAAGTAACAGGCGGCACACTCCGGGTATTCTATTGAAGACAAACAAACAAGCATACAATAAGCACTCATCTAATGCACAGGTAAAAGTCAAATAAGAGATCTAACCAGAAAGTTCAACTGAAGAACTCCGGTTTGCAAAAAGAATCAAATCGAACGAAGCAACGAAAGTCAAACAGCGAAAGAAAACAACTTCGTTCTACTAATCTGGATCTAAGTTAAATTTTACAGTAGCAAAAACTTGTTTAAGTTGGTTAAACGGATAGAGGGTTTCGAGACGAAACTCCAGGCGCTTGAATCGCCTGATTCCGATAAACAAGCGAAAAGTTATACTAAAACGAAAATCGGATCAGAAATCACGTTCAGAAAATCACGGATTTAATCCGAGAAAAAGAAAAAACAACGAACATTCGCTAGAACGAACGAACAGATGAACGCTCGCTAAATAAATAAATCGGAAAAAACCGATCTATTTAAAAAACTGAAACTAAAAAAAAACGACGGAAAAACCGTACGGTTTTTCAAAAAAAACCGGCGGCATGGATTTCGAGGCGACCTCGGGCGGCGGGTCAGCGAGGCGGCGGCGGCGGGCAGCGGCGGCGGGTGGTGGCGAGGCGCGGCGGCGGCGCGAGCGGGCGGCGGCGACGGTGGCTCGGGCGGTGCTGGGGCTGGGGCGGCTCGGGGCTAGGGTTTCGGCCCGGGGGTGGGCCGGCTTATAAAGGCTAGTTGGGCCGGAGACCCGGTGGGACACGGCCCGTAGGTCGGTGCGATTTTTTTTTAAATAATTACGCGCAGAAGAAAAATAAAAAGAAATACTAAACGGACTCCGAAAATCCCGAAATAAATTTTTCCGGGCTTCTAAAATCAAGCCGCACAAGGTGAACATTTATTTGGGGCCTAAATGCAATTTTGAAAAACGCACATTTTTCCTAAATTCAAATAAAATAACGAAAAACTCCAAAACAAAATCTTATTTGATTTTATTATTAAATCCTCAATATTTCTTTATTTTGGGAAAGTCATTTTATTCCCTCTCTCATATTTTTGTAATAGAAATAATTGATGTTAAAATAATTAAAATCAAATGATCCTATTCTCAAAATTTGAGAAAACTCAAATATGAAAATAAAGAAATCCCCAACTCTCTCCGTGGGTCCTTGAGTTGCGTAGAATTTTCTAGGATCAAGACCAAAAGCAAAATAAAATATGATATGCATTGATGATATAATGTATAACATTCCAAATTGAAAATTTGGGATGTTACAAACCTACCCCCCTGAAGATGAATCTCGCCCTCGAGATTCGGGTTGGCTAGAAAATAGGTGAGGGTGGTCCTTGAGCAAATCTTCCTCTCGCTCCCAGGTGGCTTCATCCTCCGTGTGGTGGCTCCACTGAACTTTGCAAAACTTGATAACCTTGCTGCGAGTGACTCAGCTGGCAAACTCGAGAATCTTAATTGGTTTCTCCTCATAGGTCAAATCGTTATCCATCTGAATTGTTTCCAATGGCACTGTGTCTCTCAAGGGTATGTCAGCCATCTCTGCGTGGCACTTCTTCAACTGAGAAACGTGGAACAAATCATGAACTCCTGACAATCCTTCGGGCAATTCCAACTTGTAGGCCACTTCTCCCATACGCTCCAAAACTCAATATGGTCCTACAAATCGTGGCGCTAACTTTCATTTAACACCAAAACGCTTTGTTCCCCGAAGTGGGGATACTCGAAGATATGCTCTATCTCCAACTTCGTAAACAGTCTCCTTGCGTTTAGAACCCGCATAACTCTTCTGTCTGGACTGAGCTACCTTGAGCCTATCACGAATCAATTTCACCTTCTGTTTAGACTCTTTAATCAAATCAGGCCCAAACAACTGGCGGTCTCCAACTTCATCCCACGTCAACGGTGTCCTGCACCTCCTTCCGTACAAAGCTTCGAAAGGGGCCATCTTTAAACCGGTTTGGTAATTGTTGTTGTAAGAGAACTCTGCATATGGCAAATTCTCGTCCCAACTAGATCCATAATCTAGCGCACAAGCTCTCAGCATATCCTCCAAAATCTGATTGACTGTCTCGGTCTATCCATCTGTTTGTGGATGAAAAGTTGTACTGAATTCTAGCCTAGTACCCAAAGTTTCATGCAACTACTTCCAGAACTTTGAGGTAAACTGGGTTCCTCTATCTGATACGATACTCCTCGGAACTCCATGCAGACATACGATCCTGGTCATGTATATCTTTGCCAACTTAGCATTGGTGTAAGTGGTCTTTACTGGGATGAAATGAGCTACTTTCGTTAATCGATCGACTATAACCCAAATCTAGTCATAGCCTGAACGAGTCCTGGGTAATCCCATAATAAAATCCATGCCTAACTTATCCCACTTCCATTCGGGTATCGGCAATGGTTGTAACAATCCTGCTGGCTTCTGATGCTCTGCCTTTACTCTCTGACACACATCACAAACTGCTACATACTCCGCAATATCCTTCTTCATTCTGGTCCACCAGAAAATATCCTTCAAATCCAAATACATCTTGGTATTTCTTGGGTGAATCGAATATGGTGAATCGTGTGCCTCTTGCAGAATCAACTTCCTGATCTCCGGGTCATTAGGCACATAAACACGGTCTTCAAACCATAGGGTGTCGTGCTCATCCTCACGAAATCCTTTAGCCTTTCCTTCTCTTATTTTCTCCTTCATAGAGGCAATCTCCTTGTCAGTCTTCTGAGCTTCTCTGATTCTATCCATCAAAGTTGATTGAATCTCCAATGCTGCTACATAGCCTCTCCGAACTATTTCCAAACATAGTTCATGAAGATTTTCTGCTAACTCCTTTGGTATTTCTCCCGTCATTAGTGTATTGACATGGCTTTTGCGGCTCAATGCGTCAGCTACTACATTAGCCTTTCCGGGATGGTAATGCAATCTCATATCATAATCCTTGATGAGCTCCAACCATCTCCTTTGTCTGAGGTTCAACTCCTTCTGCATGAAAATGTACTTAAAACTCTTGTGATCCGTGTACACCTCACAATGATTTCCAATGAGGAAATGCCTCCAAGTCTTCAGTGCATGCACTACGGCTGCTAACTCCAAATCATGCGTAGCATAATTCAACTCATGAGGTTTCAGTTGTCTTGAGGCATATGAAACAACTCTCCCTTCCAGCATAAGCACTGCTTCAAGTCCTCGACGTGAAGCGTCGCAGTACACCTCATAATCCTTGGTCTGGTCTGGCAAAATCAACACTGGTGAAGTAACCAAGCGTTTCTTCAACTCCTGGAAACTAGCCTCACACTCCTTGGTCCATATGAACTTGGTATCCTTCTTTAATAACTCCGTCATACGCTTCGCAATCTTTGAGAAATTCTCAATGAATCTCCGGTAGTATCCTACGAGTCCAAGGAAACTCCGGATCTCTCCAACTATTGTTGGTGCCTCCCACTTGGTCACGGTATCAACTTTAGTGGGATCTACTGATATACCTTCTCCGGATATAACGTGTCCGAGGAATCCTACTTCCTTCAACCAAAACTCACATTTGCTGAACTTGGCATACAACTGATGTTCTCTGAGCTTCTCAAGTACCAATCGCAAATGCTCCTCATGCTCCTCTTCACTTTTTGAGTAAACCAGAATATCATCAATGAACACCATGATGAACTTATCCAAGAACTCCATAAACACTTTGTTCATCTTGTTCATAAAATAGGCAGGTGCGTTAGTCAGACCAAATGACATAACGGTATACTCGTACAGCCCATACCTGGTGGTAAAAGTTGTCTTAGGTATATCCTGTTCTTGAATCTTCAACTGGTGGTATCCTGATCGCAGATCGATCTTGGAAAATACCTTAGCTCCTTCCAATCGATCAAACAGATCATTGATCATTGGTAGTGGGTACTTGTTCTTGATGGTTACTTCATTCAATCCTCGATAATCAACAACCATCCTTAACGATCCATACTTTTTCTCCACTAGAAGTACTGGTGATCCCCAAGGCGAAGAACTTGGGCGAATGTATCCTTTATCCAGTAACTCCTTAATTTGCTTCTTAATCTCCACCAAATCCTTTGCAGGCATCCTGTATGGTCTCTTTGATATTGGCCCTGTGCCTGGCAATAGCTCAATCAAAAACTCAATATCTCTATCCGGTGGCATGCCTGGTAACTCCTCTGGAAATGCTTCAGGGAAATCCCTTACCACTGGTACTTCCTCCTGCACAACTCATGTTAAACAATTTACTAGAGTCCCTTTTGGCATATGTCGGGATACATACTTGATCCTTCTCCCTTCTGGGGTGGTAGGCAAAAGTGTCTTGCTGGCACAATCGATGTTTCCTCCATACATCGACAACCAATCCATACCCAGAATTACATCCAATCCTTGTGATTCCAAAATGATTAAATCCGAGGGAAACACATGCCTACCTATACTCAATGGCACTTGAAAACATCCTTGACTGGCCATATACTCCGCTCCTGGTGAGTTTACTAGCATAGGTGTTCTAAGAACCTTAGTGGGCAGGTTATACTTGTTCACAAATCCCCTTGATATGTATGAATGCGATGCACCAGTATCAAAAAGAACGAGTGCAATAAATGACTTAACCAAAACATACCGATTATGGCATCCGGCTGCTCTTCAACCTCCTCCACGTTAACGTGGTTCACCTGTCCCCTGTTGAAAGGGTTTGGCTTCTTCCCAGAACTTCCATTGCCATTCTGGCCTTCAGGACATTCATTGGCATTATGTCCGGTCTTCTAACACTTAAAGCAAGTGACTTGGCTTAGGTCTTTCTTGGCTAGGGTGGATGGGTTGGTACGATTCTAGCCATTGCTTCCTCCATTCCCATTACCATTCTTGGTGCCATTGTGATTGTGCGAGCTACCTCCTCCATGGGTATGCTGAAAATGTCCTCCCGGTCTAGGGGTAAAACGTGGCTTCTGCTGAGCTCCTGAATTGTACTTTCCTTGTCCATACTTCCTCTTGCAGTTCTCAATTTGCTGTTGCTTGCCTTCAATCATAAGAGCACGGTCTACCAACTCCTGGTAGTTGTTGAAGGTTGCTACCATCAACTGCATGCTCAACTCATCATTTAGTCCTTCCAGAAACTTCTCCTACTTGGCTGCATCCGTAGCAACGTCATCTGGGGCATAACGTGCTAATTTACTAAAGTCCTCCACATACTGGCCAACTGTCCGTCCTCCTTGGCGCAAGTTGCGAAACTCACGCTTCTTCATGGCCATAGCTCCTGCTGAAACATGGGCAGTACGAAAGGCCTGCTAAAACTGGTCCCATGTGACAGTGTCGATAGGGAAAGTGGTTGTGAAATTCTCCCACCGTGATGCTGCGGGTCCTTCAAGCTGATGTGCGGCAAACTTCACCTTCTCCACATATGTGCATCCTACTGTGGTCAACTCTCTAGCTGTCTTGCGGAGCCAATCATCTGCTACTATCGTCTCGGTGCTACTGGAAAACACCGGCGGATTCAGCCTAAGAAAACGGGCTAAGTGATCAACAGGTGGTGGTGGTGGTGGGTTGTTGTTGTTGTTCCCTTGATTCTGATTCTGGACTAGCAACTGCATCAATGTGTTCTGCTGCTGGATCAACTGGGTGAGCTCCGGTGGAAAGGTAAATCCAGGGTCATGTCTCGGAGGCATCTAAGGGTTTCAGAAAAGATGAGATGTAAGAATAGAGGGGGTCTAAAGAGAAAACACTACCCATATGCACATGAGGCAAAAGCAAACAATTCACTTCATTCAATCAAACAAGGGCATACAATCGATCTAACTATCGCAAAAGTGCTCGGACTACTATATTTATATGGTGGACTACTACTAATGATGAGGTGGTCTACTAGAAATATTCCTCGGTTGCAGACTCCATGATATCTGCTCCGGCTTCATCAACATAGTCATCATCGCTATCATCTGGGTCCGAGTCGGTGTCGTCGATGACGATGTAGTCTTCCAGGTGAATCTCCTTCGGTTCTTCGTCTTCATCTACTGGTGTAGGGCCTCCCATAAATATTGCTAGCTTCATTGTTAGGTCGGCATTCTTATCCACTAGTACTTCAATTTCCTCTTCATAATCTTCACGTGTAGCCTTGAGTTCTTCTTCCAGTTCCTTGATTCTTGTCCTTGCCTTCTTCAGGTCTATCATGTCGGCGCACATCTGGTTCTCCTGTCGTCGAATGTGCTGGTTTAACTCCTGGATAAAAGCGGCAACTGATCTATCCTTCCTGGTGCTGATCATCTCCCAGTGTTCATCTCGGCGCGCACAAATCTGGTAGATAGTATCCTTGAGATCATTGCGGTAGACTTCTCCAATGCGTCCCATGGAGATGTGAGCTGCCATGTTCTTTCCTAGACTCCAAGTTGGTGCATCAAAAGAAAACTCTATGGACTCAGTGACTGGCATGAACGTCCTTCCTGGAACTTGAACTTGAATCATCCAGCGCTCTTCTTTAGGTAAAGTGGTGTTGTAGGTTCCAGTGAAGCTTGGTACTCCTATGTTCAGGTATCTAGTGACTTCCTTCAAGTAACGTCCAAAAGGTGTATCGTCATCCGGTTGCGTGAACTTATTCCTTGCATCTGCCATCCTAAAGAATAGAAAAGATGAGAGGTCAGAAGAGAAGAGAGTGAATAGTGATCTAGGTCTTTAGCTTAGTGGTCGTGTCCTACAGTCAGCATGTGCTCTGATACCATCTCTGTAGCGACCAGACCTCAAACGGTCCAATCTTTGTGCTCCGATGTCATCCCTGGATCAGTAATGCTGACACCACACAGTACTCGGAGGATTTATAACAGAGTAGCAATCACACACTTATTACATCGAGTGTCTCCATAGAGAACTTATTGCAATAAATATGGCTTAAGGCCATCTAATAACTATAACAGCGGAAGGCTTGAAAGATAAGTGAGTCCATCAACTCCAACGGCATCGCTGAGTATAGAACCACGACCTAAAAACTTCTTAATCATCGTCTGAAAAGTCTGCAACATTAACGTTGCAGCCCGAAATGGGTCAGCACATGGAATATGCTAGCAAAGTAACACATAGAGAGTAATGGAATGAAACAGCTATACTATATGCATATTTGGCTGGTGGAAAGCTCTATGGTTACAGTTTTGCGTAAAGCTAATTTTTCCCTACTTCAAAGGAATAAAATTTATTTAACTATCATGGTAGTTGTTAAATATTGAGAATGGTTGACAGCATCCTCAATCCCAATTAAGCATCATCATTAAACAAACCCATCAAAATTAATTTTATAGTAACATGTTGAGATTCACATAATAATCCAGGTACTAGATACTCAAGATGTCCATAACCGGGGACATGGCTAATCATGATTAGTTTATTACACTCTGCAGAGGTTTGCGCACTTTTCCCCACAAGACTCGATCGCCTCCGTTTGGTTTCTCGCACTACATGGTGTTTGAGAAGACGGATGACCGAGACATAGTCTTTCAGAAGCGCTAGCAACTTACGATGGATAGACCGTTACACCTACTTTCCCCTACATTTGCTAGTCTACCTGTAAGAGTTCGCATGACATACTCAACTATGCCAGATCCCATAATGGCTTGTGGCTGCACACGGAAGTTTCTAGTATGAACAATCTCATGATCCCTTTGAGCCTGGGTGGCGGTCCAAAAGGAAATAGGCAATCCTGGAATACCCAGGTACCACAATCCACCCAGATGTGTGTTTAAGTTGCCACCTTAGATAAACCATTAATTAACAAACTCACATCTGTCATGGATATCACTCACCCAATCCATGTCTACTAGCATAGCATGGCATAATGGCAAACGTAGAAGTAACTCCCAAAGGTTTGATAATAAAACAGGTAATAGGTACTACCTCAACTACTTCCCATCCCACAATTTAATTGGATCCTAATCATGCAATTTTTGAGGATTGATCTAATGCAATAAAACTGGGTAGTAGAAAAGGGTATGATCAAGTGTTACTTGCCTTGGTGATGATCCACGAAACCTAGTGATTCGAAGTAACAGGCGGCGCACTCCGGGTATTCTATCGCAGACAAACAAACAAGCATACAATAAGCACTCATCTAATGCATAGGTAAAAGTCAAATAAGAGATCTAACCAGAAAGTTCAACTTAAGAACTCTGGTTTGCAAAAAGAATCAAATCGAATGAGGCAACGAAAGTCAAATGGCGAAAGAAAACAACTTCGTTCTACTAATCTGGATCTAAGTCAAATTTTACAGTAGCAAAAACTTGTTTAAGTTGGTTAAACGGATAGAGGGTTTCGAGATGAAACTCCGGGCGCTTTAATCGCCTGATTCCGATAAACAAGCGAAAAGTTATACTAAAACGAAAATCGGATCAGAAATCACGATCAGAAAATCGTAGATTTAATCCGAGAAAAAGAAAAAACGACGAACGTTCGCTAGAACGAACGAACGAACGAACGCTCGCTAAATAAATAAATCGGAAAAAACCGATCTATTTAAAAAAATCGAAACTAAAAAAACCCGACGAAAAACCGAACGGTTTTTCAAAAAAAACATTGGCCCGGATTCGAGGCAACTTCGGGCAGCAGGTCGGCGAGGCGGCGGCGAGGCGCGGCGGCAGCTCGGGCGGGGCTGGGGCTGGGGAGGCTCAGGGCTAGGGTTTCGGCCCGGGGGTGGGCCAGCTTATAAAGGCTAGTCGGGCCGGAGTCTCGGTCGGACACGGCCTGTAGGTCGGTGCGATTTTTTTAAATAATTATGCGTAGAAGAAAAATAAAAAGAAATACTAAACGGACTCCAAAAATACAGAAATAAATTTTGCCGGGCTTCTAAAATCAAGCCGCACAAGGTGAACATTTATTTGGAGCCTAAATGCAATTTTGAAAAACGCACATTTTTCCTAAATTCAAATAAAATAACAAAAAACTCTGAAACAAAATCTTATTTGATTTTATTATTAAATACTCAATATTTCTTTATTTTGGGAAAGTCATTTTATTCCCTCTCTCATATTTTTGTAATAGAAATAGTTGATGATAAAATAATTAAAATCAAATGATCCTATTCTCAAAATTTGAGAAAACTCAAATATGAAAATAATGAAATCCCCAACTCTCTTCGTGGGTCCTTCAGTTGCGTAGAATTTTCTTGGATCAATACCAAAAGAAAAATAAAATATGATATGCATTGATGATATAATGTATAACATTCCAAATTGAAAATTTGGGATGTTACACTTCATATCTCAAAACAATTATCAAGCATCAAACTTATCATAGTATTCAACACACTCATAAGAAAGTTTTATTATTAATCTTGTATACCAAGCATATTAGGATTTTAAGCAAATTACCATGCTATTAAAGACTCTCAAAATAATCTAAGTGAAGCATGAGAGATCAATAGTTTCTATAAAACAAATCCACCACCGTGCTGTGAAAGATATAAGTGAAGGACTAGAGCAAAATTATATGACTCAAAAGATATAAGCGAAGCACATAGAGTATTCTAACAAATTCCAAATCATGTATGGCTTTCTGAAAAGTTGTGTACCGCAAGTATGATTGTGGTAAACTAACAAATAAAGACTCAAATAATACATGACACTCCAAGCAAAACACATATCATGTGGCGAATAAAAATATAGCTCCAAGTAAAGTTACCGATAGAAGTAGACGAAAGAGGGGATGCCTTCCGGGGCATCCCCAAGCTTTGGCTTTAGGTGTCCTTAGATTATCTTGTGGGTGACATGGGCATACCCAAGCTTAGGCTCTTTCCACTCCTTGTTCCATAATCCATCAAATCTTTACCCAAAACTTGAAAACTTCACAACACAAAACTTAAAGTAGAAAATCTCGTGAACTCCGTTAGCGAAAGAAAACAAAAGACCACTTCATGGTACTGTAATGAACTCATTCTTTATTTATATTGGTGTTATACCTACTTTATTCCAACTTCTCTCTGGTTTATAAACTATTTTACTAGCCATAGATTCATCAAAATAAGCAAACAACACACGGAAAACAGAATCTGTCAAAAACAGAACAGTCTGTAGTAATCTGTAGCTAGCGCAAGATCTGGAACACCAAAAATTCTAAAATAACTTTCTGGACGTGAGGAATTTATCTATTAATCATCTGCAAAAAGAATTAACTAAATATCACTTTCCAAATAAAAATGGCAGCAGTTCTCGTGAGCGCTAAAGTTTCTGTTTTTTACAGCAAGTTCAACAAGACTTTCCCCAAGTCTTCCCAACAGTTCTACTTGGAACAAACACTAATTAAACAAAAAACACAACCAAAATAGAGGCTATATAATTTATTTATTACTAAACAGGAGAAAAAATCAATGAATAAAAATAAAATTGGGTTGCCTCCCAACAAGAGCTATCGTTTAACGCCCCTAGCTAGGCATAACAAGCAAGAATAGATCTAGGTATTGCCATCTTTGGTAGGCAATTCTTCAATTAGGCATCTACCATCTTTAGGAATTTCTTTATTTTTATTGATTATCAAACTTTTAGGCACAAGATCTAAAAATTCATTTGTAACAAATGGTTCCTTAATGATAGCAAAAAGATTGGGATGAATACTTATAGATTTGAGATTCGCATCCTTACTGGAGGATTCACCCTTATTTTTAGGAACATATATAAGCTTGGCAACTTTAGTGGAAGAATTTGGAGTATTCTTAACGGAAGAAAAAGTGGTTCCCAAGTTGGTAATAATATTCTCAAGTTTATCGATCCTAACGGAATCGTGATTTATTTTCTCATTAACTATGGGTTCCTTTTCTTTAATATCTTTCAAAGTAACTCCTACTTTAGATCCATATTGAGAGATTCGGCTGTGGATCTTTTTATCCAAATTCTCAATTAATTCTATGGTAGCAACCTTATTTTCAATAATTTCAAGCTTTTTCATTACATGCTCCAAAGTTAATATAGTTCCATTAATCAAGAGAGGAGGTGAGCCAAATAAATATAACATAGCATTATGAGAATCAAAAGTATGGCTACCCAAAAAATTCCCTCTGGTAATAGTATCAAGAACATAACGGTGCCAAGGAGTAATGCCTACATAAAAATTGCGAAGAAGAACGGAAGTAGATTGCTTCCTAGTAGATTTATTTTGAGCATTGCAAATTCTATACCAAGCATCTTTTAGATTTTCTCCCTCCCTTTGCTTAAAATTTAGAATTTCATTCTCGGGAGACAACGGAGAAGACAAGGGACTAGCCATAACAACAAGCAAACAAACTAACACACAAGCAAACAAAAAGCAAGCGGGCAAAAAGAGGCAAATAGAGAAAGAGAGGGAGGATACCGAGAGAGAGAGAGAGAGGGAAAATAAAATGGCTAGGGTGAAGAGGGGGAGGAAAACGAGAGGCAAATGGAAAATAATGTAATGCGGGACATAAGGGTATGTGATGGGTACTTGGTATGTTGACTTTTGTGAAGACCTCCCCGGCAACGGCGCCAGAAATCCTTCTTGCTACCTCTTGAGCACTCCGTTGGTTTTCCCCGAAGAGGAAGGGATGATGCAGCAAAGTAGCGTAAGTATTTCCCTCAGTTTTTGAGAACCAAGGTATCAATCTAGTAGGAGGCTACGCGTGAGTCCCTCGTACCTGCACACAAAAAAAATCCTTGCAACCAACGCAAATAGGGGTTGTCAATCCCTATAAGGCTACTCACGAGTGTGAGATCTGATAGATATGATAAATATAATATTTTTGGTATTTTTATGATAAATATGCAAAGTAAAATAAAGGCAAAGTAAATAGCAAAGGAAATAACTAAGTAGTAGGAAATCAATATGATAAAGATAGTCCCGGGGGCCATAGGTTTCACTAGTGGCTTCTCTCGAGAGCATAAGTATTCTACGGTGGGTGAACAAATTACTGTTGAGCAATTGACAGAATTGAGCGTAGTTATGAGAATATCTAAGTATGATCATGTATATAGGCATCACATCCGAGACAAGTAGACCGACTCCTGCCTGCATCTACTACTATTACTCCACTCATTGACCGCTATCCAGCATGCATCTAGAGTATTAAGTTAAAAACAGAGTAACGCCTTAAGAAAGATGACATGATGTAGAGGGATAGACTCATGAAATATGAAGAAAACCCCATCTTGTTATCCTCGATGGCAACAATACAATGCGTGCCTTGCTGCCCTTACTGTCACCGGGAAAGGACACCGCAAGATTGAACCCAAAGCTAAGCACTTCTCCCATTGCAAGAAAGATCAATCTAGTAGGCCAAACCAAACTGATAATTCGAAGAGACTTGCAAAGATAACCAATCATACATAAAAGAATTCAGAGAAGATTCAAATATTATTCATAGATAGACTTGATCATAAACCCACAATTCATCGGTCTCAATAAACACACCGCAAAAAGAAGATTACATCGAATAGTTCTCCATAAGAGAGGGGGAGAACATTGTATTGAGATCCAAAAAGAGAGAAGAAGCCATCTAGCTACTAACTATGGACCCGTAGGTCTGAGGTAAACTACTCACACTTCATTGGAGAGGCTATGGTGTTGATGTAGAAGCCCTCCATGATCGATGCCCCCTCCGGCGGAGCTCCGGTACAGGCCCCAACATGGGATCTCGTGGATACAGAAAGTTATGGCGGTGGTATTAGGGTTCTGGCTCCGTATATGATTGTTTGGGGGTACGTGGATAAATATAGGAGGAAGAAGTATGTCGGAGGAGCAATAGGGGGCCCACAAGGGTGGAGGGCGCGCCTAGGATAGGCAGGAGTACCCCCTACCTCGTGGCCTCCTTTTCCTTTCTTGGCGTAGGGTCCAAGTCTCCTGGGTCTTATTTGTTGAGAAAATCACGTTGCCGAAGGTTTCATTCCATTTGGACTCCGTTTGATATTCCTTTTCTTCGAAACCCTAAAACAGGCAAAAAAATAGCAATTCTGGGCTGGGCCTCCGGTTAATAGGTTAGTCCCAAAAATAATATAAAAGTAGATAATAAAGCCTAATAATGTCCAAAACAGTAGATAATATAGCATGGAGCAACCAAAAATTATAGATACGTTGGAGACGTATCACGCGCCATCGCCTGCATCTTGGGTGGCGCTCTGGCCCCAGCTTCCCAGCGCATCTTCAAGCAGTTCTCTCGCGAGGTGAATGCAGCCCTCCCCAAGCTCGAGGCCACGCGCCCACTCTGATGGTCCAAGTACGCCATCACTTTTAGCTCGACGGACCAGCTCAAATGCGCGGCAACCGCTGGCGTCCTCCTGATGCTTTGTTTACCCCTCATCAGCAATGTCCAAGTCACCAAGACCCTCATCGAAGGCGACGCAGGGCTCAGTGCCCTATCCGTTGAGACGTTCGACAGCCTTCAAGTGCCATATGATCAGCTCCAGCCCACCAAGCCCTTCTCGGTAGTGACTGGCGGCTCCACCACCCCGATAGGGCAAGTTCGTCTCCCTATCACCTTCGGTTAGCACAACAACTAACACACCGAGCTCGTCGACTTCGACGTCGCCCACATCCGCCTACCATACAATGCCATCCTCGGGTACCCAGCGCTAGCCAAATTCATGGCAGTCACCCACCATGGCTACAATGTCCTCAAGATGCCGGGAAGCGGCGGAATCATCACAGTCCCCTGCGAAGAAAGATACGTGGTGTGCTCCCTCGAACGCGCCTTCCAAGCTGCATTAATAAAAGACCCTGACAGCGCAGGTGTGCAGTACCCTCCTGAGGCCAACCCCAAGAAGAAGAAGCAGCTACTCTGCATTGGGCCTCAAGGGAGCGGCGCCTCCAGCGGCGCCACCTCAGGATCTGTGCCCGCGCCTGGGGCGCCTTCCTCCCTCGCATAGGGAGGTGCGCCCGGCGCCATCCTCGGGCAGGGCTCGGGGGCTGTCTTCTGGAGGGCCTCTGACCTGGCCAACATCACGAGGGAGGCGCTCGGGCACCACGTGGAGGCATGCTTCGCGACACGTTTCCCTCAGGAGGACACCGGGCGAGGAGCGCCCGGCGGTCAGGAGTTCATCACCAAGGCCACTCAGGAGCTTCAGGAAGCAAGAGCAATACGTGGCAACCACCACCCACCTGTCGCTGCTCCCCATCTAGGCGAGGGTGGTGAGCGCTGTGTCTGCATCGACATCCCGGGGCTCAACAGGGCCGCATCTCAGGATCACTTCTGGGCTTCGCGTGCTGGATGGTGTGAGGGTCCACCTCACAGCTACGTTCGCATGTTGTTCGGCCTGCCGAGCATGGTGGCCGCCTTCCTGTCAGATGTGGGGTTCCGGCAAACCCTTAAGGTTCGAACACTAGGGTGCGCGTGAAGTCTTTCCCTCCTACCGATCTACGCCCTAGCTCGCTAAGATCTCATGGACAAACTCGACGAACTCGCAACACAGAAAGACACAGGATTTATACTGTTCAGGCCACCGTTGTGGTGTAACACCCTACTCTGGTGTGTTGTGGTGGATTGCCTCTTTGGGATGATGATGAACAATACAGGGGAAGAACAGCCTCCTGAGGTTGAGGTGTTCTTGTGCGTGGCTAACTTGTGCGGGTGAGAGTGTGATCTAAGATGCCGTCCTCTCGTCCTCGCCTCCTTTTCTATGGTGGTGGCTAGCCCTACTTATAGAGGCCCTGGTCCTCTTCCCAAATATTGAATGGGAAGGGAGCCAACAACGATCGGCTAATTTAAAGGGGGACAGCTAGTACAAGCCATCCTGACAAAAGGTGGCCTGCGCCTGCGAAAGGCTCTAGTGGTGACATCGTCTTGGGCTCCACGGCGACCTCCATCTTGCGGTCCTTCTGGTCTTGGTCTTGTTGCACCAAAATGGCAACCTTTGCCTGATGCCTCGATACTCCTCGCCTGCGCTAGTTTCCTTTGCATAAAAGCGGAAACAAGGATGTTGCGCGCGCTAGCGCCCGTCTGGCGCCCGCGTGGTGTTGATCGTCATGGCTCATGTCACAAGAGCCTCGTGAGGTTCACCTCGCCTTGATATCTCCGCTCCTCGTGAGCCTGTCTGACTAGGCTGCTCCAGAGGAGGTCTCATGTCGTCCGCCTCGCGAGCCTTGTTGGTGAAGATGGGCCATACGGCCTGCTGGCTCAGCCACGCAGGGGCCGCAGGTAGGCAAGTCTAGGGACCCCCGTAGCCCCCGGGCCCAAGGTGCGCTCAGACTTAGCTTCATGGCAAAGCCAAGGGCCAAGCACGGAGCACCACGGGGCCCCAAAGCCTGTGGCCTTGGTTGACGCGTGGCGGTTGATTGGTCGTGGGCGTCTCTGCTTCCCCACGCTGCCTCGGTGACTGCATGACTTGATGAGTCCCTGTGACATCCAAGGGGAACCATCATTACCTGCGGTCGTGGGAGGTGTCGGTTGGCCTTCTTTTGCTATAAGTGGGGAGGGGGCGGAGCCCCGTCGCCCATCCCTTCCTTCCTTGCTGCTTCTTCTTCCTCACTCCATTCCTAGCTTCTTCTTCCTCGCTTCGTTGCTGCTGTTCCACCAACGGCGCCTATCAGAAGGTTCTCCGTTGAAGAAAAGGGGAAAGCCCCCGGGTTGTCCCCGGAGCAACTCCCGCCGAAGAAGAGGTCGATCCACCGCCGTGAAGAAACGGCGATGCAGGTGGTGGCGAGGCCTTGGTGCGAGCGGCCTCCTCCAGGGTACCCGCTACCCCTATATGCCCGAGCCGAGGGCTCAACAGGGCGGGGCGACGAGCAGCGCCGCCGGCGCCACGCTCGGGGTCGCCGCACCACGGCGAGGCGTGCCATCGCCCCCGGAATCCATGCCGCGGACTCCTCGCGTGAGCTGGTGCTGTGGGCGCTGATGCCGCCAAGCTCTTGGGTCTGCTTCCCGTGGTTCTTCTCCGACGTGATGCCACCGAGGGGGCCTCTCAAGCTCTAGTTGCAGCACACCGACTGCGGCGCTCCTGGGACTGGAGCGGAGATCGAAGCGGTCCCCTCCGACAAGATCTTCATGACCCGCGGCTGGGGCGAGATCGCGCGGGTTCTGCTTCGCGAGGGGCACCCTCGCGATCCATCTTGAGTACGATGGCATCTCCACACTCTTCTTCAAGGTCTTCGACGCCGAGGGCCGCCGCCTGGAGTGCTGCTCCGGAGAGGAGCACGAGGCTGATGCGCGCTCCGCTCACGGCCACTCCAGCAATAGCAACCCTTGGGAGTCAAGCAGCTGTCTTGAGCTCTACAAGACTCCGGAGATGAGCGACGACAGCTACGTGCCCCCGAGCTCTCGCCGCGCTCGGAACAGTGCTGCCGCGTCCGGCCGCCACCGCCGCTGATCTGGATGGGGTTGGCGCCGGCCTCCCGTGGCCCACTGTTGATGATGACGTCTGCCACGGGGGGGGGTGTAGATAGCATCCTCCTCAGTTTAGCTTTTGTTTCTTGCGAAGAACCATGAGGTGCCCCATGGGGGCATGTAAGGGTTTGTAATGTCTTTTGTGCTTTTCTTCCCTGTTATGAAGATTTGATGAACACGCGTCCAGTTAAGGCTCGGTTCCCCCTTTCTTTCCTCGCGATAGCTTGTTTCTCTACGCCGACAGGTCCCGGTCCCCAGGAAGGCTACAGCCGTCGCTGGTATGCCAGGTCGCCTGCCATGGTCAAGGCCAGGAGGTGTGCGGCCCGAGGTCCAGCAAGAGCCCCTAAGGCGCGATGCTCAGGAGGCCCCCCTTAGCGCTCAAGCGGCCATGGTTAGGGAAGAAAGGGAGTTTACGTGGCCACAACAGGATTGTGGTAAGGCGTGAGTGTCCATGACGCCCAGATATTTAGCCGATCCGAGGGCGAGACTTATCTTGCGAACTTTCATGACGATTCCTGACGTTGCGCTAGGGATGCGCGCCAACTTGCGCGGCAATAGCAGGCCGGCCCATACAAGTTTCCCTCCTCCATGGCTCTCCTTCGGTGCTCTGGCGACCTCAGGTCCCGGCCGCTCGAGCGAGCTCAAGTCACCACTGGTATGCCAGGTCGCGATGCCGTGGTCAAGGCCAAGGGGTGAGGGCTGGAGAGCGAGTAAGAGCTCCTGAGTCGTGATGCTCAGGAGCCCCCCTTTCAACGCGCAAGTGAACTGCACGAGGTGAATGTATCTACGGCGGGTGGCAAACGAGTAGGTGATAACCATATGCAGGTTAAGCAGGGAAGGCAAATCAGCTTGGGTAAATGCAGGAAGATACATGCCACTGGGTCCGGCCCGAGCGGCTTGGGGATGATGCAGCCCGAGGGGCCCCCCAACAAGGTAAGCTAAAGACATAAGAAAATGGGATACACGCCGTAGGTACGGACCCACATGGCCTGGGAATGATGCACCCAAGGGGCGCTCCTAGCTTAACGAGCTTGGAAGATGTCACCTGGTTCTGTAGACGAAGCAGAGTTAGTGCAGCTGAAGGAGTGCGTCGAAGAAACGACTCCTCACGAGCCACCGGATCCTTGAGCCTCGGGAGGATCTAGGGTCTCAGGAGGCTCCCTGAACACCGTCTCCATTCTCTCCAGGACGACGCGGTGCCTGCCCTCTTGAGCCGCCAGGTCACGCCGCATGGCGTGCTGATAGGCCGACGCCGTGCTCGGCAAGCCGAGGGGCATGCGAACGTAGTTGTGTGGCGGGCCTCCGTAACGGCCCACACGTGAAGGACAGAAGCGCTCCTGAGACACGACCCTATTGAGCCCTGGAATGTCGATGCAGACACACAGCTCGGCACCCTCGCCTGGGGATGGGCCGTGCCATGCGAGCGGCTTATCCGCCGGCATGGGGATCTTGCGTTTTGCAGTCCTGTGTGGTCTTGGCGATGAACTCCTGAGTGGGGGCACCCCTTGCCCCGATGTTCCTCCTGAGGAAACGGTGCCAACGTAGCAGCCTCCAAGTGGTGCCCAAGTGCCCCCCCCTCATGAGGTGGGCAAGGTCCTAAAGCCCTCTCAAGAAGTAGAGCCCCCGAGCCCTGCCCGAGGAGGGCGCCGGGTTGTGGCCTTCCTATTGCGAGGAGGGAGGCGCCCCTGGGACGGACGCTAATCCTGACGAGGCTCCTGCCGCGAGGCCATCCTCCTAAGGTCCTACGCGGCGGGGCTGCTTCTTCTTGGGGATGGCCTCCACAGGACCCTCACTTCTGCTGCCGGTGTCGTCGATTGCTGCAGCTTGGAAGGCGCGCTCGAGGGAGCACACCACATCCCTCTCTTCACACGGGACCGTGATGACCCCTCCACTTCCAGGCATCTTGAGGACGTTGTAGCCATGGTGGGTGACCTCCATGAACTTCACCAGGGCCGGATACCCAAGGATGGCGTTGTACGGCAGGTGGATGTGCACGGCGTCGGAGTCGATGAGCTCAGTGCGGTAGTTGTCGTGTGTGCCGAAGGTGACAGGCAGGCGGACCTGCCCTATCGGTGAGGTGGAGCCATCGGTCACTCCCGAGAAAGGTTTGGTAGGTTGGAGCTGCTCATATGGCACTTGGAGGTTGTCGAAAGTGTCGACGGATAGGACGTTGAGTCCTGCACCGCCGTCAATGAGAGTCTTGGTAACCTACACATTGCTGATGACTGGGGAACACAACATCGGGAGGACGTCGGTGGTGGCTGCGCACTTGAGCTGATCTGCCGAGTTGAAAGTGATGGCACACTGGGACCACTTGAGCGGGCGCGCGGCCTCAAGCTTGGGGAGCGTCGCGTTCACCTCGCGAGCGAATCGTTTGAAGATGCGCTGAGAGGCTGGGGCCTGGGCGCCGCCCAAGATGCAAGCGATTGCACGCGGCTCCTGGAAGCCCCCAGCCCCCTTGTCCTGATGATGGTCATCGTTCCTTCTTGGCGGCGGCAGTGGGGGAAGACCGGTGTTGCCTCAGGGGCGATCCTCACGAGGCTGGTCCCTCCAGGGCCCCTCACAAGGATTGTCCTGCTAGCGGTCCTCACGAGGCCTGTTGCGCCATTCCTGGCGTGGGCCGCGATCGTCCCAGCGTCCGCCCCCTCGTCCTCCTCCACGGCCGTAGCCCCGGTCGCCGCGCTCGGGGCATCGACCGTAGCATCCCTCGCGTAGGTCTCAGAGCTCTTGGCAGTCGCTGGTGTTGTGGGTGTTTAGGTTGTGGAAGGTGCAGAACAGTCGGTTGTTCTTGGATGACTCGGGATGATCTCTGCCCCGTTTGGTGTCGGGCTCCGCAGCTAGCAGTAACGCTTCCTTGCGCTTCACGTCCTTGGCCTTGGCTTTCTTCTCCTCTGTGCATGCGGCTGGCAGCTCAAGGAGGGAAAGGCGCCCCTCCTCAGCTCTTGCGCACCTGGTCGCCAGGTTGAACATCTCCTGTGACGTGCAGAGCTCCTCGTGGATGGCGATCTCTTCCTTCATCTTGACATCACAGACGCCGTCGGAGAACATGGAGATGATGGCCTCATTCGTGACCTTGGGGATCTTGAGGCGGGTATTGTTGAAGCGCTGGATGTACTTCTGGAGGGTCTCCCCTGGTTGTTGCTTGATGCGGAGCAGATCGGTCATGGCCGGCGGGCGGTCGCGAGTGCCCTGGAAGTTGGCGACGAAGCAGTCGCGCATCTCGCCCCAGGAGGATATCGAGCCGTGCTGCAAGTTCAGGAGCCAGGTGCGGGCCCTATCCTTGAGAGCCATGGGAAACCAATTCGCCATGACATTCTCGTCGCCATTGGCTACTTCGATGCTCAGCTCGTAGAGCTGCAGGAACTCTGCGGGGTCGGCGGTGCCGTCGTAGCGAGGAAGCAGATCCGGCTTCAACTTGCCTGGCCAGGCGACGCTGCGGAGCTCGGGGTTGAAGGCACGGCAGCCGGCCGTGGTTACTGGGGCCCGCCTTGGAGGTGTAGCTTGCTCTTGTCGAGGTCCACGCGGCGCCGCCGCAAGCGGCGCACGATCTTGACGAGGCGGTGCGGGAAGCGCGGGTGCAGCTTCTCTCGGTCGTGGGATTTATTGGTAGCTTCTCTCTTCGCACACGGGCACCGGTCATGGCGGATCGCATCGCGGGGCCGCGCGCCTTGGTGCCAAGGCGCCGTCTTTGGGCTGGGGTGGTGGAGGCGCACCTCGGACCTCGCCCGTGGCTGTCTGACGGTGAGGCCGAGAGAGGGACGGCGCCGGGGAACCCCCTGCGGCACGGACGAGCTCGGCCGACGCGGTCCGAGCCACTCCTCGTAGAGGTCGTTGACTGGGCGGTAGCGCAGGAAGCTCGTTTGCGGCGAGGAGTGCGGCCCGCGCCTCCATGGGGGCGCGGTGTGCATGAGATGAAGAACCGCTGGGGCCAGCGATGGGAGTGGCGGTGCGGCCGTCCTGCCGCACCATAGGATGCCAGCAAAGACGCTTGCTGCTCGTTCCCACCGGGCCGGTGGTAGCATTGGCGGTGGGGGACGGAGAACAATGTGGTGGCATTGATGGAAGCTGTATGAGCAACGCGGGCCGGTGAGAGCAGCCCGGCGCACAGCTCGAGCGCGGCGAGCGTCCGCCATGGAGACGATGGAGCTGTGGAGCGACGAACTGATGGAAGGAAAGCTTCGGCGCACCCCTACCTGGCGCGCCAAATGTCGGATGTGGGGTTCTGGGCAAACCCTTAAGGTTTGAACACTGGGTGCGCGTGAAGTCTTTCCCCCCTGCCGATCTACGCCCTAGCTCGCTAAGACCTCGTGGACGAACTCGACGAACTCGCAACACAGAAAGACACATGATTTATACTGGTTGGGGCCACCGTTGTGGTGTAAGACCCTACTCCAGTGTGGTGGTGATGGATTGCATCTTGGGCTGATGATGAACAATACAAGGGGAAGAACAGCCTCCTGAGGTTGAGGTGTTCTTGTGCATGGCTAACTTGTGCGGGTGAGAGAGTGATCTCAGATGCCGTCCTCTCGTCCTCGCCCCCTCGCCTCTTTTTCTATGGTGGTGGCTAGCCCTACTTATAGAGGCCCTGGTCCTCTGCCAAATATTGAGCGGGAAGGGAGCCAATAGCGGGCGGGCTAATTTGAAGGGGCAGCTAGTACAAGCCATCCCGACAAAAGGTGGTATGCGCCTGCGAAAGCTCTGGCGGTGACGCCGTCTTGGGCTCCACGATGACCTCCGTCTTGCCGTCCTTCTGGTCTTCGTCTTGTTGCACCAAAATGGCAACCTTTGTCTGATGCCTCGGTACTCCTCGCCTGCGCTAGTTTCCTTTGCATCAAAGAGGAAACAAGGACGCTGCGCGCGCTGGCACCCGCCTGGTGTCGGTCGTCATGGCTCACGTTACGAGAGCCTCATGAGGTTTGTCTCGCCTTGATATATCGGCTCCTCGTGAGCCTGCCTAACTGGGCTGCTCAAGAGGAGGTCTCATGTCGTCCTCCTCGTGAAGCTCGGCCCCTCGCGAGGGTCTTGGGTGCCTTGTTGGTGAAGATGGGCTGTACGGCCTGCCGGCTCAGCCACGCAACGGGCCGCAGGCAGGCAACCCCCGTTCCCAGGACACCGACACTTCTAGTGCAACCTGTGGAGCATCCTGGCAGGTCAGGAGGCCAGGCATCACGCAGTCCTAGAAGAGGTGGAGATGGTCCTCAGGAGGCCACCTGAGCCTCCAGAGCCTCTCGAGGCTCTGGGTCCTGACGGCTCGTGAGGAGCGACTTCTTCTCTACGTGTCTTCAGCTACCCCAACACTCCTTTCACAACCAAACCAGGTGATATGTTCCAAGTTTATTTAGCTGGAAGCACCCCCTGGGCCGCATCATTCCTAGGCCGCGTGGGTCTATCCCTGTGGAATCTCCTCTTGCATCTTTAGATCACCCTGCTAGGGGCACCCCTCAGCTGCATCATCCCCAGGCCGCTCGGGTCTGACCTAGTGGCATATATCATTCTTGCATTTACCTAAGCCAGTTTGCTTTTCATGCATAATCCATCTATGGTCATCACCGCCTACTCGATTATCGCCCGCCATGGGAACCTCTCATGCCGGCACGACACTTGTGCTCGGGTCCGTCCCTGCAACGCTAACAAATCTGAGCGGTCGAGCTCTGGCTCGCGGCACGCCCGCACACGTCACCTAACCAGGCCCTCAGTGCCTTCACCTCCTTGTGAAGCAACCAGTGGCGGACCATCAATCACCATGGAAATTTGTGCCCTTCCTCGCGCTAACCTGCAGGAACTCCTGAGGACTACAGCAGGCGGTACCGCGGGCTCTCTCTCTTCTCCCATGCGATTCCCTTGTGCATTAAAAGGAGGGCTCCTAAGAATCGCGACTCAGGAGCTCTTACTGGCTCTCCAGCCCTCACCCCCTAGCCTTGACCACGGCATCGCGACCTGGCATACCAGCGGCGGCTGAGCTCGCTGGAGGGCCAGGACCTAAGGACGTAGAGCACACAGAAGAGCATGGAGAAGAGTGGGAGGCTCGCACAGGCCTAACCTAGCTACCCAACAGTGGCCGACGGACAAGCCTAGCGCAACACGAGGAACCAGTTCTGGCATGCCCAAATAAGTTTCGCGCCTGGATCAACCCAGCGCTACGGCATAAGACCCTTGCCTATCACTGCCCTGCTATGGCAGTGTCGCCTCCCGTTCCCATCCTCAGGTAGCTTGCATGCGATGCTCTTGAGCATCGCGCCTCATACACCCTGGCCGCGCTCACCTCCTGGGCTTGACCACGGCATCACGACCTGGCATACCAGTGACAGCTGCATCCTTCCTGGGGACCGCGACCTATCAGCGTAGAGCACCAAGCTGCCGCGAGATTGGAAAGGGGAGACCGAGCCTCAGCAGGACATGCGTTCGCAAATTTTCATGAAAATGATAATATCAACAAAAGACATCACAGACCCTTTACACGCCCCCACGGGGTCTGTTTCAATTCCTCGCAGGGAACAAGAAAGAAGGGAGTTCCTAGGAGCTCTATCTACACGCGCCGAACATTGCCGACGCCATCATCAACAGTGGGCCTCCGGAGGCGGCGCCAACCCCATCCAGATCAGTGACGACGGCGGCCGAACGCTACAGCCTTGCTCCAGGCCTGGCTAGATCTCGAGGGCACGTAGCTGTCGTCGCTTGTCTCCGGAGTCTCGGCAAGCTCGGGAGAGTCCCTGGACCACCAGGAGTCACCACTGTCGCCGGAGGAGATGCTACTGAGCCTAGCGGCAGGCTCGGTGTTGGCCGCTGCGCCGTCCTGACGACCCCCCTCAGGGCAGCACTCCAAGAGGCGGCCTTCCTCATCGAAGACCTTGAAGAACATCATGGAGGCGCCATCGTACTTGAAGTGGATGGCGAGGGCTCCTTCCGCACGGCAAACTCGGGTGACCTCACCCCACCAACGAGTCATGAAGATCTTCCCACAGGAGATGGCTTCAACCTCCGATCCAGTCGCTGGGGCATCGCAGTCCATGTGTTGTAACACAAGCTCGAGGGGGCCCCTCGATGGTATCTCGGCGGCAAAGAACTGCGGGAAGCGAATCCAAGTGCTCGGAGGCATCGTTGCCCACAACAGGAATTGGCGCGGGGAGTCCACGACATGGACCGCTGGGGCGACGGCGTGCGTCACCGTGGCACGGCGACCACAACCCTGGTGCGGGCGGCGGCGCTTGTTGCCCCTCCCCCCGGAGCCCTCAGCTGGGGCGTACAAGGGCAAGGGATACACCAGAGGTGGCTGCTCATACCACAACCGCGACACTTCCGGCCTCACGACGACGTGGCGACGATGAGACAACCACTTCTTCGGCAGAAGTGGCTCGGGCTCTTTAAGGGGAGTCTTTCCCTTTTCCGCGGCCAAGAACCTCCGTATCGGCGCCATCGTCGATGTAGCGAGCAGTGAAGCGAGGAAGAAGAAGGAGCGGAAGAAGCAATGGAAGAGATGGGTGAAAGGGGCTCCGCCCCCTCTTCCCATTTATAGCCAAGGCGAGGCCAACCACCGGCCTCCACGATCTAAGGTAATACTGATCTTTTCTGCCTGCAGTAAGGACTCGTCAAGTCGGGTAGTTGCCGAGGCAGCGTGGGGAAGCAGAGACACCCACGTCCAATCAGTCGCCATGCGCCAACCGTGGCCGCGGGCTGTTGGGGCCCGCGGCGCTCTGCACTTGCCCTTTGGCTTCGCCTCGAAGCCAAGCCCGAGCGCGCCTTGGGCCCGGGGGCTATTGTCGGTGTTCTGGGAATGGGGGTCCCCGGACTTGCCCACCTGCAGCCCATGGCGTGGCTCCACCAACGGCCCTGTACTGCCCATCTTCACCAGCAAACACTCAAGACCCTCGTGAGGGGCCAAGCCTCATGAGGCAGATGACGCAAGACCTCCTCGGGGGCGGCCTCGCCAGGCCGGCTTGCGAGGGGCGGAGAGATCAAGGCAAGGGACACCTCGCGAGGTTCCTGTGACGCAAGCCATGACAACTGGAGCCAGGAGGGCGCCAGTGCGCGTAGTGTCCTCATTTCCACTTTGGTGCTAAAGGGGCAAGTGCAGGCGAGGAGTCCAGAGGCATCAGGCAAAGGTTTCCATATTAGTGCAACAAGACCAAGACCAGCAGGATAGCAGGACAGAGGTCACTGTGGTGCCCAAGACGGCGTCACCACCAGAGCCTTTGGCAGACGAAGACTACTTTTGTCAGGATAGCTTGTACTAGTTGCCCCCCTTCAAATTGGCCGTCGTGGGATCCCTTCCCACCTAATATTTGGGAAGAGGACCCAGGCCTCTATAAATATGACTAGCCACCACCATAGAAAGGGATCGGCTCATGTAGAGAGAATCCTTGACCACACACACCAAGCACAAGAGCACCTCTCCTCAGGAGGCTATTCTTCCCTTGTAACTGTTCATCCTCAGCCCAAGAGGCAATCCACCACACCACACTGAGTAGGGTATTACACCATATCGGTGGCCCGAACCAGTATAAACTCTTGTGTCTCGTGTTCTTTGGGTTCGTCGAGCTAGGCCGTGAGATCATGGTGTGTGCGAGCTAGAGGGGGAGAGATCTTCGTGCACACCCTAGTGTTCGAACCTTAAGGGTTTTGCCGGAACCAGGAATCCGACAGACACCCACTAGCCACATGTGTGCAAAGCACGATAGTAGAACCAGTCTCATGAACCCGGTCATGTAATGTCGGTCTAGGCTGCTTCATCCAACAATACCGCCGAATGAATGTATGACATGCTGGTAAGCAGTATGACTGTTATCGCTGACAACTCTTTGTGTTCCACTCGTGCATATAACATCTACGCATAGAGCTGGCTCGGATGACACTGTTGGGAATGCAGTATTTTAAAAAAATTCCTACGATCACACAACATCTATCTAGGAGATGCATAGCAACAAGAGGGGAGAGTGTGTCTACGTACCCTCGTAGACCGAAAGTGGAAGCATTTAGTAACGCGGTTGATGTAGTCGAACGTCTTCGTGATCAAACCGATCAAGTATCCAACACACGGCACCTCCGCGATCTGCACACGCTCAGCTTGGTGACGTCCCTCGAACTCAAGATCCAGCTGAGGCCGAGGGAGAGTTTCGTCAGCACGACGGCGTGGTGACGGTGATGATGAAGTTACCGACGCAGGGCTTCACCTAAGCACTACGACAATCTGACCGAGGTGGAAAACTGCGGAGGGGGCACCACACATGGCTAAAGATCAACTTGTGTGTATATGAGGTGCCCCCTCCCCGTATATAAAGGAGGGGAGGAGGAGGGGCGGCCACAAGGGGCTCACCCAAAGGGGGTATTCCTACTCCTAGTAGGAGTAGGTTTCCCCCTTTCCTAGTCCAAGTAGGAGAAGAAGGAAGGAGAGGAGAGGGAGAAGGAAAGAGGGGGGGGGGCGCCGCCCCCTCCCCAGTACAATTCGGACCAGCACATGGGGGGGCGACCTCCCCTTGTGGCCCTTCTCTCCTTTCCACTAAGGCCCATGAAGCCCAATACTTCCCCCGGCGAATTCCTGTAACTCTCCGGTACTCCAAAAAATAACCAAACCACTCAAAACCTTTCCGATGTACGAATATAGCCTTCCAATATATCAATCTTTACGTCTCGACCATTTCGTGACTCCTCGTCATGTCTGTGATCTTATCCGGGACTCCGAAGAAACTTTGGTCATCAAATCACATAACTCATAATACAAATTGTCATCGAACGTTAAGCGTGTGGACCCTGCGGGTTTGAGAACTATGTAGACATGACCGGGACATATCTCCGGTCAATAACCAATAGCGGAACCTGGATGCTCATATTGGCTCCTACATATTCTACGAAGATCTTTACTGGTCAAACTGCATAACAACATATGTTGTTCCCTTTGTCATCGATATGTTACTTGCCCGATATTCGATCGTCGGTATCATCATACCTACTTCAATCTCGTTACCAGCAAGTCTCTTTACTCATTCCGTAATGCATCACCCCGTAACTAACTCATTAGTCACATTGCTTGCAAGGCTTATAGTGATGTGCATTACCGAGAGGGACCAGAGATACCTCTCCGACAATCGGAGTTACAAATCCTAATCTCAATCTATGCCAACTCAACAAACACCATCGGAGACACCTGTAGAGCATATTTATAATCATCCAGTTACATTGTGACGTTCGATAGGACACTAAGTGTTCCTCCAGTATTCGGGAGTTGCATAATCTCATAGTCATAGGAACATGTATAAGTCATGAAGAAAGCAATAGCAATAAACTAAATGATCATAGTGCTAAGCTAACAGATGGGTCTTGTCCATCAAATGACAACACATGTCTATGCAGGAAACTTAACCATCTTTGATTAACGAGCTAGTCAAGTAGAGGCATTCTAGGGACACTCTGTTTGTCTATGTATTCACACATGTACTAAGTTTCCCATTAATACAATTCTAGCATGAATAATAAACATTTATCATGATATAAGGAAATATAAATAACAACTTTATCATTGCCTCTAGGGCATAGTTCCTTCAGGATGTACGTATGTACAGAAATGATTGGGTTTCGATGCCTTGCCCGATCGCACACGACCCCAGCCCGTGTCCCAGGAGGGCCTATCCCCGACGATTTCTGGGTCGTGTGGGAAGGACACCCCCTATCGCCCACACTCACTTGGTGACGGTTCCATTTGCCGTCGCAGAAAGGGGTTAAAAACCGTTTGTATAGCACCGACGCGTACTACTGACTTACAACTTTTTAGAGAACGGCGGTGGTTTTATTTTATAGAAATTGTTGAACTCTGATGCTTCACTTATATTATTTTGAGAGTCTTTAAACAGCATGGTAATTTTCTCTGGTTATAAATTTAGTCCTAATATGATAGGCATCCAAGAGGGATATAATAAAAACTTTCATATAAAGTGCATTGAATACTATGAGAAGTTTGATTCCTTATGATTGTTTTGAGATATAATTATGGTGATATTAGAGTCATGCGAGTGAGTAATTTTGAATTAGAGAAATACTTGTGTTAAAGTTTGTGAGTCCCGTAGCATGCACGTATGGTGAACCGTTATGTGATGAAGTCGGAGCATGATTTATTTATTGATTGTCTTCCTTATGAGTAGCGACCGGGGACGAGTGATGGTCTTTTATCTATCTCCTAGGAGAATGCGCGTAGTACTTTGTTTCGATGACTAATAGATTTTTGCCATAAGTATGTGAGTTCCTTATGACTAATGTTGAGTCCATGGATTATACAAAATCTCTCACTTCCACCATTGCTAGCCTCTCTTGTGCCACGCAACTTTCGCCGGTACCATAAACCCACCATATATCTCCCTCAAAACAACCACCATACCTACCTATTATGGGATTTCCATAGCCATTTCGAGATATATTTCCATGCAACTTTCCATCGTTCCATTTGTTATGACACATTCCATGATTGTCATATTGTTTTGCATGATCATGTAGTTGACATTGTATTTGTGGCAAAGACACCTTTCATAATTCTTTCATACATGTCACTCTTGATTCATTGCACATCCCGGTACATAGCCAGAGGCATTCATATCGAGTCATATTTTGTTCTAAGTATCGAGTTGTAATTCTTGAGTTGTAAGTAAATAAAAGTGTGATGATCTTCATTATTAGAGCATTGGCCCATGTGAGGAAAGGGTGATGGAGACTATGATTCCCCCACAAGTCGGGATGTGACTCCAGACAAAAAAAGAGGCCAAAAAATGAAGAGAAGACCCAAATAAAAAATGAGAGAAAAGAGAGAAGGGTCAATGTTACTATCCTTTTTCCACACTTTTGCTTCAACGTAGTGATGACCTACAAGCGGTTTTCAGTAAGGTATTCTCTGCAAGCACTGAAATTATCGGTAACAGATAGTTTTGTGATAAGGTAATTTGTAATGGGTAACAAGTAACAAAAGTAAATAAGGTGCAGCAATATGGCCCAATCCTTTTTGTAGCAAAGGACAAGCCGAGACAAACTCTTATATAAAGGAAAATGCTCCCAAGGACATATCGGAATTATCGTCAAGCTAGTTTTCATCACGCTCATATGATTCGCGTTTGTTACTTTGATAATTTGATATGTGGGTGGACCGGTGCTTGGGTACTGCCATTCCTTGGACAAGCATCCCACTTATGATTAACCTCTATTGCAAGCATCCGCAACTACAAAAGAAATATTAAGCTAAAACTAACCATAGGATGAAACATATGGATCCAAATCAGCCCCTTACGAAGCAACGCATAAACTAGGGTTTAAGCTTCTGTCACTCTAGAAACCCATCATCTACTTATTACTTCCCAATGCCTTCCTCTAGGCCCAAACAATGGTGAAGTGTCATGTAGTCGATATTCACATAACACCACTAGAGGAAAGCCAACATACATCTCATCAAAATATCGAACAAATACCAAATTCACATGAATACTTATAGCAAGACTTTTCCCATGTCCTCAGGAACAAACATAACTACTCACAGATCATATTCATGTTCATAATTAGAGGGGTATTAATATGCATAAAGGATCTAAACATATGATCTTCCACCAAATAAACCAACTAGCATCAACTATAAGGAGTAATCAGCACTACTAGCAATTCATAGGTACCAATCTGAGGTTTTGGGACAAAGATTGGATACAAGAGATGAGCTAGGGTTTTAGAGGAGATGGTGCTGGTGAAGATGTTGATGGAGATTGACCCCTCACGCTGAGAGGATCGATGGTGATGACGATGGTGATGATTTCCCCCTCTAGGGGGATGTTTTCCCGGCAGAACAGCTCCGCCTGAGCACTAGATTGGTTCTGCCAAGGTTCCGCCTCGTGGCGGCGGAGTTTCATCCCGAGAGCTTGCTTATGATTTTTTTTCTTGGACGAAAGACTTCTTATAGCAGAAGATGGGCACCGGAGGCCTGCCAGGGCGCCCACAGGACAGGGGCGTGCCCAGGGGGGTAGGGCGCGCCCCCCAACCCTCGTGGCCAGGGTGTGGGCCCCCTTTGGTTAATTATTTCGCCAGTATTTTTTATATATTCCAAAATATGTTCCCGTGAAGTTTTAAGACTTTTGGAGAGTTGTAGAAGAGGTCTCTAATATTTGCTCCTTTTCCAGCCCAGAATTCCAGCTGCCAGCATTCTCCCTTTTCATGTAAACCTTGTAAAATAAGATAGAAAAGGCATAAGTATTGTGACATAATGTGTAGTAATAGCCCATAATGCAATAAATATCGATATAAAAGCATGATGCAAAATGGACGTATCAACTCCCCCAAGCTTAGACCTCGCTTGTCCTCAAGCGGAAGCCGATAACGACAAATATGTCCACATGTTTAGAGATAGAGGTGTCGATAAAATAGAGTATGAACACGAGGGCAACATTATCATTCTTATAACATTAACATATATAAATATTGTCATATGATTTCTTATGCTCAAGTAATAATCTATTCACAATGTAAAATATGAATCAGAAACTTCATTCAAAACCAACAAACTATAATCTTGGTCATTGAAGCAATTGCAATTTATCATAACATCGGAAAAAATCAATATAAGAGCTTTTTAGCAAGTCCACATACTCAACTATCATTTAGTCTTTCACAATTGCTAACACTCACGCAATACTTGTGGGTATGGAGTTTTAATCAAACATAGAGAAAGATAGGGGCTTATAGTGTTTCCTCCCGACCTTTTACATCAAGGGTAATGTCAACTATAATAGTTCATGCTAACTTACATCCAATTGGATATATGTATCAGGATCTTTCCAACACAATGTGCTTGCCAAAGGATAAAATGTAAAAAAGGAAAGGTGAAGATCACCATGACTCTCGTATAAGGTGTAAGGCAAAAGTAAAAGATAGGCCCTTCGCAGAGGGAAGCAGAGGCTGTCATGTATTTTTGTGGTTAGATGCACAAGATCTTAATGTGAAAGAATGTCACCTTATATTGCCACTTGTGATATGGACCTTTATAATGTAGTCCGTCGCTTTTATTTATTCCAAATCACAAGATCATATAAAGCTTATTTTCTCCACACTAATAAATCATACATATTTAGAGAGCAATTTCTATTGCATGCAACAATGACAACTTACTTGAAGGATCTTACTCAATCCATAGGTAGATATAGTGGACTCTCATGGAAAAACTGGGTTTAAGGATGTTCGGAAGCACAACTAGTATCTCTACTTGGTGCAAAGAATTTGGCTAGCATGAGGGGGGAAAGGCAAGCTCAACATGATGGATGATCCATGACAATATACTTTATTTCAGATATAATAAAACATAACTCATTACGTTGTCTTCCTTGTCCAACATCAACTCTTTCGCATATCCTATTTTAATGAGTGCTCACAGTCATAAAAGATGTCCAAGATGGTATATTTATATGTGAAAACCTCTCTTTCTACATTACTTCCTATTAATTGCAACGATGACCAAAACTATGTTTGTCAAATCTCAACAACTTTTATTCATCATACTCTTTATATGTGAAGTCATTACTCTCCATAAGATCAATATGATCTCTTTAATTCTTTTTGTTCTTTCTTTTATTCCCTCAAGATCATAGTAAGATAATCAAAGCCCTTGACTCAAAAGTAATCTTTATTGTATATAGCTCATGGACTCTATTACATAGAAGGATCATAAGGCAAAACTCAAAACTAAATCATACTAAAACTTTATTCTACTAGATCAAGATATTACCAAATGGATCGAACTAAGAAAAAAACCGTAAAGATAGGAGTGTGATGGTGATACAATACCGGGGCACCTCCCCCAAGCTTGGCAGTTTCCAAGGGGAGTGCCCATACCCATGTGTTTATATCTCTTTCCTCGGGGTGGTGATGGTGGAGTTGTTGATGATGTAGATTTGTCGTCCATCTTCCAAGGCATAGGCTCGCCATCGTAAAAGGATGATTGAGTCTCCGAGATCCTGAAATCTGCAGCCAAACTCATCCTCTTGAATCTATATTCACACTCACAGTTTTGGTTTTGCAGGTCATAGATCTGGGCTTGGAGGCGCTCAATTTTCTCTTGAAGCTTGAAGATGGCCTCCCCAATGTTCTTGGCATCCACCTTGTGGTTGTTGGTGAACTCCGTGATCATTATATAATTGGCGTCGAGTCCATGTTCAACCATCTCCTGGCACTTGAAAACCTGTTGCTCCATTGCCTCGAGCCTTGTCTCCACGCGTCCGGTCCTCCTTGGTCTCACATCATCACGGATGTGCAGCAACCCCTCACGCATGTCAATGGTTTGAGGATGTTGTAGCACTTCCACGAGGTAGGGGTTGATGACCTTCTCGAAGAACTTGTCCTTGGGGGCACTTGGAGGCGTCATGGTGATCTAGATCTGTCAGAAAAACAGCTCGAAACAAAAACAGAGGATATTTGCATGGTACGGTGGTCAAAACCTTTGGGAGATTATATAATGGTTTTTTACCGACCAAAAGAAGTATCATGCAGGGGGGGCACCCTCCACCCTCGTGGATGCCTCGTGTCCTTCCCGGACTACTTCTTATTTTCCTAATTTCTTAAATATTCCAAAACAGAGAAAAAAAATTGCTATTAGAACTGATTTGGAGTCGGTTTACTTACTGTACCTCATACCTATTCCTTTTTGGTGTCTGAAACGTTCTGGAAAGTGTCCTTTATGTATTCCTCCAGGGTTACGATTTCAATAACAGTAGTTTCAACATTTATAGGATTACCTGAGAGATAATGTTTGATTCTTTGACCGTTCACCACCCTCGGATTTGTGCCTTCGAAGTTGTTGATGTTAATGGCACCAGAATGATAGACCTCCTCGATAATGTAAGGACCTTCCCATTTAGAGAGGAGTTTGCCTGCAAAAAATCTTAAACGAGAGTTGTATAGCAAAACATAATCACCTACATTAAACTCACGCCTTTGTATCCTTTTGTTATGCCATCTTTTAACTTTTTCTTTAAACGGTTTGGCATTTTCATAAGCTTGGGTTCTCCATTCATCAAGTGAGCTAATGTCAAAAAGCATCTTCTCACCGGAAGTTCAAAATCATAATTGAGCTCTTTAATGGCCCAATATGCCTTATGTTCTAGTTCGATATGTAAGTGACATGCTTTTCCATAAACCATTTTATATGGAGACATACCCATAGGATTTTTATATGCAGTTCTATAAGCCCATAATGCATCATCAAGTTTCTTGGACCAATTCTTTCTAGATCTATTAACAGTATTTTGCAAAATTAACTTAAGATCTCTATTACTAAGTTCTATTTGACCACTAAACTACGGGTGATAGGGAGATGCAATTCTATGATTAACATCATACTTAGCAAGCATCTTACGAAAAGCACCATGAATAAAATGTGAACCACCATCAGTCATTAAGTATCTATGGACTCCAAACCTCGGAAAAATAACTTCTTTAAGAATCTTAATAGAGGTTTTATGATCAGCACTACTAGTTAGAATAGCTTCTACCCACTTAGTAACGTAATCAATAACAACTAAAATATGTGTATACCCATTAGAGGAAGGAAACAGTCCCATATAATCAAAGCCCCAAACATCAAATGGTTTAATAACAAGTGAATAATTCATAGGCATTTCTTGACATCTACTAATATTACCAATTCTTTGACATTCATCACAAGACAAGACAAACTTACGGGCATCCTTGAAGAGAGTAGGCCAATAAAAACCGGATTGCAATACCTTATGTGCAGTTCTATCTCCAGCATGGTGTCCTCCATAAGCCTCGTAGTGACACTTGTGTAGGATCTGTTCCTGTTCAAGCTCAGGTACACAACGTCTAATAACACCATCTACTCCTTCTTTATAAATGTGTGGGTCATCCCAGAAGTAATGTCTTAAATCATAGGAAAAAAACTTTTTCTTTTGTTTGTATGTGAAACTAGGTGGTATAAATTTAGCAACAATGTAATTAGCATAATCAGCATACCATGGAGCAGTACGAGAAGCATTTACGACAGCTAATTGTTCATCAGGAAAGCTATCATTAATAGGTAGTGGGTTGTCAAGAACATTCTCTAACCTAGAAAAGTTGTCTGCAACGGGGTTCTCAGCTCCCTTTCTATCGATAATATGCAAATCAAATTCTTGTAGCAAGAGAACCCATCTAATAAGTCTAGGTTTAGCATCTTTCTTTTCCATAAGATATTCAATAGCAGCATGATTAGTGTGAACAGTTACTTTAGAATCAAATATAAGGTCTGAAGTTATCACAAGCAAATACAACTGCTAAAAATTCTTTTTCAGTAGTAGCATAATTTCTCTGGGCACTCTCTAGAGTTTTACTAGCATATTGGATAACATTTAATTTCTTATCAACTCTTTGTCCTAGAACAGCCCCTACAACATAATCACTAGCATCACACATAATTTTAAAGGGTAAATTCCAATCAGGTGGCTAAACAATAGGTGCAGAAATCAAGGCTTTCTTAAGTATTTCAAATGCTTCTACACAATCATCATCAAAGAAAAATGGAACATCTTTTTGTAAGAGATTAGTCAGAGATCTAGAAATTTTAGAGAAGTCCTTAATTTACCTCCTATAAAACCGGCATGACCAAGGAAACTTCTTATACCTTTAATGTCCTTAGGACACGGCATCTTTTCAATAGCATTAACCTTAGCTTCATCAACTTCAATAAGTCTTTGAAAATTTTTATGCCCCAAGACAATACCTTCATTAACCATAAAGTGGAACTTCTCCCAATTCAAGACAAGATTAGTTTCTTCACATCTCTGCAAAACTCGATCAAGGTTGCTTAAGCAATCATCAAAAGAAGTTCCATATACGGAGAAAGCATCCATGAAAACCTCAACAATCTTTTCACAAAAGTCAGAGAATATAGTAGTCATACATCTTTGAAAGGTAGCAGGTGCATTGCATAAACCAAAAGGCATACATATATAAGCAAAGGTACCGAAAGGGCAAGTAAAAGTTGTCTTTTCTTGATCCTCTTTTGACACAGGTATTTGAGAGAAACCAGAATAATCATCTAAAAAGCAAAAATGTGTATGTTTGGATAATCTTTCTAGCATTTGATCAATAAAAGGTAAAGGGTAATGATCCTTTTTAGTAGCTTTATTTAATTTGCAGAAATCAATTACCATTCTATAACCTGTAACAATTCTTTGTGTGATCAATTCATCTTTATCATTAGGAACAATAGTAATACCTCCCTTCTTAGGGACACAATGGACATGACTTACCCACTGACTATCAGCAACGGGATAAATTATACCTGCCTCCAGAAGCTTTAGTATTTCTTTTCTTACCACTTCTCTCATCTTAGGATTTAACCGTCGTTGGTGATCAACAACCAGTTTCGCGTCTTTCTCCAATTTTATTTTGTGCTGGCATAGAGTGGGACTAATGCCCTTAAGATCATCAAGAGTATATCCAATAGCAGCACGGTGCTTCTTCAGAGTTTTCAGTAATTTCTTTTCCTCATGCTCTGAAAGATTAGCACTTATAATAACATGATATATCTTTTTCTCATCAAGATAAGCATATTTAAGAGTATCGGGTAATGGTTTAAGCTCAAACACGGGATCACTCTTGGGTGGAGGAGGATCCCCTAGGATTTCAACAGGCAAGTTGTGTTTCAAAATAGGTCCATGTTTAAAGAATACTTCATCTATTTCCCTTCTTTCATTCATAAACATATCATTTTCATGCTTGAGCAAATATTGTTCTAAAGGATCATTAGGAGGCACGGCAATAGAAGCAAGACCAATAATTTCATCTTACTAGGAAATTCTTTATCATGGCGTTGTCTACGAAATTTAGCAAAATTAAACTCATGAGACATATCCCCCCAAACCAATAGTAAATACATCTTTTTTGCAATATATCCTAGCATTAACAGTATTCAAGAAGGGTCTACCAAATATAATGGGACAAAAGTTATCTTGTGGGGAACCAAGAACAAGAAAATCAGCAGGATATTTAACTTTCCCACACATGACTTTAACATCTCTAACAATCCCAACTGGTGAAATAGTGTCTCTATTGGCAAGCTTAATTGTAACATCAATTTCCTCTATCTTAGGATGTGCAATATCATGCATAATTTATTTGTATAAGGAATGAGGTATTGCGCTTGCACTATCACCCATATCACATAAGCCACGATAGCAATGATCTCCTATTTTAACAGAAATAACAGGCATGCCTACAACAAGTCTATGTTTATTTTTAGTGGTAGGTCTAGCAATTCTAGCAGCTTCATCACAGAAGTAAATAACATGCCCATCGATATTATCAGCCAAGAGATCTTTAACCATAGCAATACTAGGTTCAACTTTAATTTTCTCAGGGGGTGTAGGTGTTCTAGTATTACTCTTACGAACCACAGTTGAAGCTTTATCATGATCCTTTATTCTAACAGGGGAAGGTGGTTTCTCAATATAAGTAGTAGGAACAACAGGATCAACATTCTAAGTGATAGTATTTTCTTCAACTTTAATAGGTGCAACTACTTTTACTTCAATGGGAGGATTATATTTAAACCACTTCTCCTTAGGGAGATCAACATGAGTAGCAAAGGATTCACAGAAAGAAGCTACTATCTTAGAGTCAAGTCCATATTTAGTGCTAAATTCACGGAAAACATCGGTGTCCATAAAATATTTAGCACAATCAAACTTAGGTGTTATACCTGACTCCTTACCTTTGTCAAGACCCCAATCTTCAGAGAAAGCCGAGCATAAATTTTTTGAATAATAATTTCTCTTGAGAGCTCATGATTGGGGCATGAATATAACATTGACTTAAGCCTCCCCCAAGCTTTAGCGATGCTTTCTCCTTCACAAGGCCAAAAATTATATATATAATTACGATCACGATGAACCAGATGCATAGGATAAAACTTCTGATGAAATTCCAATTTCAATCGGTTGTAGTTCCATGATCCCATATCATCACATAGCCTAAACCATGTCAATGCCTTTCCCTTCAAAGATAAAGGGAAGACCTTCTTCTAGATAACATCCTCAGGCATACCTGCAAGCTTAAATAATCCACAAACTTCATCCACATAGATTAGGTGCAAATCGGGATGTAATGTTCCATCACCTGTGAAAGGATTAGCTAACAGTTTCTCTATCATACCCGAAGGAATTTCAATGTAAACATTTTCAGTAGGTTCAGTAGGTTAAGGAGCAACTCTTTGCTCTACTGGTCGGGGTGAAGATACTCCAAACAAGCCCCTCAAAGGATTATGTTCCATAGTAACAAGTGACAGTAAATTTCAGCACACTATATAAATTTTTCCTTACCAAATTCCACCTACCAAAGGCGCTTCACTCCCTGGCAACGGCGCCAGAAAAGAGTCTTCATGACCCACAAGCATAGGGGATCTATCATAGTCCTTTTGATAAGTAAGAGTGTCGAACCCAACAAGGAGCAGAAGGAGATGACAAGAGGTTTTCAATAAGGTATTCTCTCCAAGCACTGAAATTATCGGTAATAGATAGTTTTGTGATAACGTAATTTGTAACGGGTAACAAGTAACAAAAGTAAATAAGGTGCAGCAAGATGGCCCAATCCTTTTTGTAGGAAAGGATAGCCTGGACAAACTCTTATATAAAGTAAAGCGCTCCCGAGGACACATGGGAATTATCGTGAAGCTAGTTTTCATCACACTTATATGATTCGCGTTCGTTACTTTGATAATTTGATATGTGGGTGTACCGGTTCTTCGGTACTGCCCTTCCTTGGACAAGCATCCCACTTATGATTAACCCCTATTACAAGCATCCGCAACTACAAAAGAAGTATTAAGGTAAACCTAACTACAACATGAAACATATGAATCCAAATTAGCCCCTTACGAAGCAACGCATATACTAGGGTTTAAGCTTATGTCACTCTAGCAACCCATCATCTACTTATTACTTCCCAATGCCTTCCTCTAGGCCCAAACAATGGTGAAGTGTAATGTAGTCGACATTCACATAATATCACTAGAGGGAAGACAACATACATCTCATCAAAATATCGAACGAATACCAAATTTACATGACTACTTATAGCAAGACTTCTCCCATGTCCTGAGGAACAAACGTAACTACTCACAAATCATATTCATGTTCATAATCAGAGGGCTATTAATATGCATAAAGGATCTCAACGTATGATCTTCCACCAAATAAACCAACTAGCATCAACTACAAGGAGTAATCAACACTACTAGCAACCCACATGTACCAATCTCAGGTTTTGGGACAAAGATTGGATACAAGATATGAGCTAGGATTTTATAGGAGATGGTGCTGGTGAAGATGTTGATGGAGATTCACCCCCTCCCGCTGAGAGGATCGATGGTGATGACAATGGTGATGATTTCCCCCTCCCAAAGGGATGTTTTCCCGGCAGAACAGCTCCGCCGGAGGCCTACATTAGTTCCGCCAAGGTTCCACCTCGTGGCGGCGGAGTTTCGTCCCGATAACTTTCTTATGATTTTTTCTCGGACGAAAGACTTCATATAGCAGAAGATGGGCACCGGAGCCCTGCCAGGGGGCCCATGAGATAGGGGGCGCGCCCAGGGGTGTTGGGGGCGCCTCCCACCCTCGTGGCCAGGGTGTGGGCCCCCTCTAGTTAATTCTTTCGCCAGTATTTTTTATATATTCCAAAACATGCTCCCGTGAAGTTTCAGGACTTTTGGAGTTGTGCAGAATAGGTCTATTATATTTGCTCCTTTTCCAGCCCAGAATTCCAGCTGCCGGCATTCTCCCTCTTCATGTAAACCTTGTAAAATAAGAGAGAAAAGGCATAAGTATTGTGACATAATGTGTAGTAACATCCCATAATGCAATAAATATCGATATAAAATCATGATGCAAAATGGACGTATCAAGTAGCACCATGATCTTCACGATAGTGTTTGACATGAGAAATAATAAAAATAACATTGGTTATTGCATTATTATCTCTCTACTCTCCAGGGAAAATAAACGTTGCGGGCATGCCAGTGTACTAAGTACACAAATAAATATAGGGAAAACATGCACTTTATTAATCTCTCATTGGAGAAACAAAAATACAAGATCCCTTTACATATGCGCTCCGTGGCCTACTAGCGCTTCCAGCCTGACTGTAGCGATTGCGGTCTCTTGGTTCCTAGGGCCTCGGAAGGCTCCTAGTTAATTACTCTCACAGGTTACTCCACAGGACACCTCTGATTAAGCCATGTGGTTGTCTTCGTCGTCCGCGCCTTGCATTCTCCATGCATGATGATGGTGGTGTGTGGGTAGCGGTAGAGCTCGTGTCCTCGTCGTTACACGCGCCGCTCAAAACATGGCTTTGTGCTAGCCACATCCGCCCTCGCCGTCGCGCCTCGTCGGTCTTGGTGGCGATGATGTAGTTGGGGTTGAAGTTTCATGGGTCCTGCTCAGCTCAGACTTCTAGACGACCTAGCGGACTCGTCGGGGTATGCAAGGGGTATGCCTCGCGGGAGTAAGTTGCTTAGGAGACCGGCGTCGGTGTAAAACCGTCGCACGCTAACATCGGCATGGCCGGTGTGGTTGGTGCCTCATCTCGGCTAGACACCGAGTATTCGGCGGTCCGTCAAGACAAAGGGCACCACCTCACAGGGCCGTAGAAAGGTGGTGTCTTGGAGACAGCGTCGCCTTGGTTGGTGCTACACCAAATGGTGACCTGTACGCCAACGACACCATGGACATGTGCGCCAATGGCCTATCCGCCGAGATGGGTGCGCCTCACTTGATTGGAAGCCAAGTCTAAATGGCCTATCCGCCGAGAGACCTGTTCGTCGAGGACCTGTCCGCCATGGTTGGTGCCTCGTCTCAGCTAAACACCGTATTCAATGGTTTGCCAAGACAAGTCTCACACCAAGACCTGTACGCCAAGGACCTGTCCGCCATGGTGGGTGCACCTTCAAAGTTGGGACCGGTCTCGGGCTGCATCGTTGTGAGCACCTATTCCGCCACGTCGTCTCCTCCGAGAAGCAAGACATCCGCCATGTGCACCGTGATCGGAGCGCCATGGACCTGTGCATCGGAGAGACCTTATCTCCATGGACTTGACTTGGGCTACATCATCGCGAGCTCCTATTCTGCTATGTTGTCTCCTCCGGGAAGCAAGATACCCGACCTATGCACCGTGATCGGCACACCATGCACCTTTGCACCGGAGAGACCTATTCGCCTTGGACTTGACTCGGGCTACACCGTCATGAGCTCCAATTTCGCCACAGCGTCTCCTCTGGAAAGTATGGTGCGAGACTTGTACATCGGTGTCTCGTTCGCCATGAACCTGTTCACCGTGGACCTGTTCATCGTAGTCCTTTGCGTCAAAGAGACCTGTTCGCCAACCACACGTAGTCCACCATGGTAGAGCACCGTAGCCGATCGCTGAGCAACCTGTAAGAGACAAGAATAGAAAGAGAGCGCCCAGCGGCCACAACCATCGTGTGTCTGCTACCCTTCGTCGTCAGCGTGTTGCGGCTGCCACATCACCGCTGTGCTTCCTTGCGCATGGTGTGAAGGTGTTGTTGCTGCACCTGTTGGCACACGCGCCACCGCCATGAACACGTCTCACCCTCAACACTGCCGCCACGGGCGCGTCTCGTCATCGACGCCGCCGCCAAGGACGCGTTTCCTCTGAGTGCGATCTCTGTTTCTGCGTGTGTGAGTTCCTCCTCCTTCTGGCCTTCGGGTTCTTCTCAATGTCGTTGCCATAGGTGTGTCGCCTTCTCTTCTCTGTGTACATGATTCCAATGCCACCACCGCGTACACGTCACCTTCCCAATGAAACCTGGTAAGATAAAGATAATGAAAAAAGGCCGTGCTACTATTGCACGTGCGCATGCTTGTTGTTGCTTGTGCATGCACTGCTGCTGACTTCCTCGGTGACATCCTCGAGTGCACCGCCATCATCTTATCAGTGTGATCGCCGCCATGACGCACTCCACACCTTCCATAGAGGTGCGTGAGTTTCTTCAATCCGGTGTGTCATGGCCTCCGCCGCGTCCCTTCTCTCCTCTGTTCGCCGCCGCGACGGGCGCGTCTTCACTTCGTGCCCTGCATGGGGTTGTTTCCTTCGCAAGCTGTGCGTGAGTTGTGTTAGCTCGTGCATCCCCCCCCTGTTGCGTTGCCTTTGCTAGCTTTATATAGCCAGCCCGTGGAGTTTCATGGATGGCAACCGGAGCACAACCGCCGATTCCTTTCCTTCTAATAATTCTTCTTGACGCCCAAGTCTGTACAAAGAAACAGAAAAAAATTGATATGCATCCGATTTGAAACTCGATTTTCCATATCACGCCACACACGACGTGCTGGCTTCCCTTCCCTGGCTCTCCTTCCATATACGTATGGAGACCAAATCGACATGTGCATGGAGGCTCAACACATCCGTTGGACACTATGCGACCACCATGTACAACATAGCCCTTATTGTTTTCTTCTTCTTCTTCTTTATTTCCTTGCGTCCAATACAGCGCATATACTTTTTTTAACACAGTCAATACAGTGCATACACTGACGGCCTTTGTAAGTTACGTGTTGCGGGTATTCGGCCACATAAATATGCATGCTTGCCTGCCCGTGCGAGTATTCTAATAGAAATACATACGTACATACCGGCCACCACGTTACTTGCCTGAAACGACCCTATATGCACTCTGGGACTTATAATGCATGCATATTCCATGTGAGGCAAAGCTAATTGGCTTAGTTTGCATGAAGAAGTTGGTAGCACGTATGAACACAGCATACACAAGCTTCAGGTCCAATCGTGCACATATTTAACCTGTCCTTAAAAGTCATCATAGATCAAAGAAAAGAATTAATTGGGTTTCATAAAAAAACTCATCGAACAGATAGAGAGTCTCCTATGTTATCACTTTCATATATTAGTGGGAATTTTTCATTATAGAACTTGGCTTGTATGTTACAATGATAGGCTTCCTCAAATTGCCCTATGTCTTCGTGAGCAACCGAGTTGGATGCACACCCACTTAGTTTCTTTTTGAGCTTTCATAAACTTATAGCTCTAGTGCATCCATTGCATGTCAATCCCTACTCACTCACATTGATATCTATTGATGGGCATATTGATGACCAACAAGTATAGGGGATCAATTGTAGCTCTTTTCGATAAGTAAGAGTGTTCAACCCAACGAGGAGCAGAAGGAAATGACAAGTAGTTTTCAGTAAGGTAGTGTCTGCAAATGCTGAAATTGTAAGTAGCGGAGTAGTTTGATATCAAGATAATTTGTAACGAGCAAGTAACGGTAGTAGTAACAAAAGTGCAGCAAGGTATCCCAATCAATTTGAGGCCAAAGACAGGCCAAAACGGTCTCTTATGATAAGCAAAGTGTTCTTGAGGGTACACAGGAATTTCATCTAGTCAGTTTCATCATGTTGGTTTAATTCGTGTTCGCTATTTGATAATTTGATATGTGGGTGGACCGGTGCTTAGGTGTTGTTCTTACTTGAACAAACCTCCTACTTATGATTAACCCTCCCACAAGCATCTGCAACTACGAGAAAAGTATTAATAATAAATTCTAACCATAGCATTAAACTTTTAGATCCAATCGGTCCCTTACGGAATAGCGCATAAACTAGGTTTTAAGTTTCTGTCACTCTTGCAACCCATCATCTAATTGCAACTCCACAATGCATTCCCTTAGGCCCAAACATGGTGAAGTGTCATGTAGTCTACGTTCACATGACACCACTAAGGGAATCACAACATACACACTATCAAAATATGAAACACATATCAAATTCGCATGATTACTTGCAACATAATTTCTCTCATGACCTCAAGAACAAAGGTAACTACTCATAAATGATAAACATGCTCATGATCAAAGGGGTATTAAATAGCATATTGGATCTGAACATATAATCTTCCAGCAAATAAACCATATATTTATCAACTACATGATGTAATCAACACTACTAGTCACCCACAAGTACCAATCTATAGTTCCGCTAACAAGATTGAACACGGGAGATGAAATAGGGTTTGAGAGACGGCGATTTCCCCCTCTGGGAGGGAAGTTCCCCCGGCGGAATCGCTCTGCCAGAGGGCAATAGTTCTTCTGCCCAAGTTCCGCCTTGAGGCGGCGGTGCTTCATCCCGAAAGTCCTGCTCTTTTTTTTTCTAGTTCAAAATTACTTATATACCAAAAGATGGGCACCGGAGGTGGGCCGAGGAGGACACAACCCACCAGGATGCGCTTGGGCTCCCTAGCGCGCCTAGGTGGGTTGTGCCCACCTGGTGGGCCCCCTCTGGTAGTTATTTGCTCCAATAATTCTTAAATAATCCATAAAAAATCTCCGTAAAGTTTTAGCTTGTTCGGAGTTGTACAAAATAGGTGGCTTGACATAGCTTTTCCAGGTCTAGATTTCCAGCTGCCAGAATTCTTCCTCCTTGTGTGTATCTTGCAAATTATGAGATAAAATGCGTTAGAATTACTCCAAAAAGCATTATTATGGATAAAAACATTGTAAATAACAGTAAGAAAACATTGCTGCAAAATGGACGTATCAACTCCCACAAGCTTAGACCTCGCTTGTCCTCAAGCGAAAACTGAAATCGAAAAACATGTCCACATGCTTTGAGAGAGAGGTGTCGATAAAAACAAAATACGGACATAGAAGCATCATGTTGATTATTATAACATTAAAAAAATTAAACATAGGAATTTTATCATAGAACTTTTATCATATACTTCTCATGAATAAGTAATAGTTCATCACACAGTCGAAGTATAAAGCAAAAACTCTATTAGAAACCAACAAACTATGTTCTCAGTCAACTTTGCAACTACAATTCATCATCTTTCCAGGAAGGGTCACGTGTCGAAGCCTTTAGGCAAGTCCACATACTCAACCATCATATAGTCTTCTATGATTTCTAACACTCACTACATACACATGAGCAAAATGTTTCAACCGGATACATAGAAATATAGGGCTTATGGTTTCGCCTCCCAACGTACTCACCTCAAGGGTGATGTCAACAATAATAACTCATGCCATCCATATTCAACTGGACATATGTGCATAGATCTTTCCTCACCACATGATGCTTGCCAAAGGGGAAAAATAAAAGGAATGGAGGGAAAAACTTTGACTCTTGCATAAAAGTAAATACATAAAAGTAAAAGATAGGCCCTTCGCAGAGGGAAGTAGAGGTTGTAATGCGCTTATTTGTTTGTATGCTCAATCCCTTAGTGCAAAATAATGTCACATTACATTGCCCCTTGTGATAGCGACCTTTATTATGCAGTCTGTCGCTTTTATTCTTCACCATCACAAGTTCGTGCAACGCTCAATTTTCTCTTACACTAAATGATCTCACACTTTTAGAAGCAATTTTTATTGCCTTTTTGCACCGATGACAACTTACTTGAGTGATCTTGCTCAATCCCTAGGTAGGTATGGTGGACACTTGAAAATAAGATTTGGGTTCAAGGGTTTTTGGATGCACAAGTACTATCTCTACTTAGTGCGGAATTTTTTGCTAGCAAAGATAGGGGGCAAGAACCACATGTTAAAGGATCTATGACAATATGACTTCTATGTGAATATAAACAAACATAAACCGTTAAGTTGTCTTCCTTGTCCAACGTCAACAATTTTGGCATATAATATTTTGATGAGGGCTCACAATCACAAAATATTTCTAGGATAGTATATTTATATGTGAATCTTCTCTTCCCTTATTAATTCTTTCATGAGTTGCATCATTGACTGATGCTATGTTTGTCAATCTCTAATAAAATTTTCTACTTATACTTTTCCATATGTGGTGCCATCACCTACCATAGGATTAGTATATAATCTTTTCTTTATTTATTTCCTTTCTCCTTTTCTTTTCTTATTTCTTTTCTTTATTTGTAACATGAAAGTAAAGAAAGCAAAACCTCAAACTAAACTTTTATTATATAACTTGCACACAATTACAAGGATAGATCACTAAGAAAACTCTCAAAGAAGAAAGGAACGAACTAAACTTTTATTCATCTAAAGCAAAAGGATTGAACTAAAATAAGTAAAAGCAAAAAGATAGTGGGATGATAGGATACCAGGGCACCTCCCCCAAGCTTGGCGGAAGCCAAGGGTAGTGACCATACCCGATACTCAATTCTCTTTTGGTGGTGAAGAATATGTTGGTGGTGATGACAATTGTGCCTTCAACTTTTTCATGTTGTAGTTGAGAAGAGCAATCTCCTCTTTTAAATCATCGACCTCCAACTCCAGCTTCAAGATCTTATCACATAAATCTCCTAGGCTTTTCTGCCGAAAATGAGAAGGAATAGATCGTTTATTAGGCCGGTTAGCTCTCTTAGGGAGACTGGACTTCTTGAACTTTATGTGCATATCCCCAGGTTGAGGTAGAGGAACATCCTCCTCCTTCGAGCTTAATCGTCCCTCATCAAGTGAGCATCCTCCTCGTCATCCGTAGTTCGACCATAAGGAGATAGGTCCCCATAGGTCTTTGGGTCAGCAATGAGATGCGAGACATAGCTCTCACCATCGGAGTCTTCGGACGACATATTTTCAAAACTACACAGGAAACAGCAAGAAATGAGAACAAAGGATTTCTTCGTGATATGGTGATCAACAGGTTCGGGAAGTATATATAGCATTTTTTATCTTGGAGGACAAGCATAAGTTAGAAAAATGGAGTACGGAAGGTGTCCCAGGTAGGCACGGCCCACCTGGGCGCACGAGGCAAGCTTAGCGTGCCCTGGTGTCTTGTGCCCACCAGGGGACGCTTCCTGGAAGTTTCTTTATTCCCAAAATTCTTAAATATTCCAAAACTGATAAATAATATTTTTGCAGATTTTTCAAAGTCTGTTTACTTAGCTTATCACGTACCACCTTATTTTCACGATTCTGGAGTGTTCCGGAAGGACTCTTTTGTGTGTTCTTCCGGTGTCAAAGTTTGGATAATATTACTTTCAACATTAATAGGCGTACCTGAGATATGATGTTTTATTCGTTACCCATTGACAACCTTCGGGTTAGTACCTCCGGAATTATTTATTTTGATGGCTCCAGACCGGTAAACCTCCTCGATGACATATGGGTCTTCCCATTTTGAGAGGAGCTTTCCTGCAAAGATTCTGAAACGAGAGTTGTACAAAAGAACATATTCTCCGAATCTAAACTCACGCTTTTGAATTCTTTTGTCAGGCCATCTTTTAACTTTTTCTTTGAATAATTTTGGATTTTCATAAACTTGGGTTCTCCATTCATCTAATGAGCTAATATCAAATAACCACTTTTCACCAGCAAGGTTGAAGTCATAATTTTGTTCTTTGACTTCCCAATATGCTTTATGTTCTAACTCAAGAGGCAAATGACAAGCTTTTCCATAAACCATTTTATAAGGAGGCATACCCATAGGATTTTATATGTTGTTCTATAAACCCAAAGTGTATCATCTAATTTCTTAGACCAATTCTTCCTGGACCTATTGACAGTCTTTTGCAAAATTAATTTTATTTCTCTATTGCTAAGTTCAACTTGACGACTAGACTGGGGATGATAGGGTGATGCAGTTTTATGGTTAACATCATGCTTGGCAAGCATTTTACGGGAAGCACCATGAATAAAGTGTGAACCACCATCAGTCATTAAATATCTAGGGACTCCAAAACTTGGGAAAAAATAACTTCCTTAAGCATTTTAATAGAGGTGTTGTGATCAGCACTACTGGTTGGAATAGCTTCTACCCATTTAGTAACATAATCAACAACAACCAAAACATGTGTATACCCATTACATGAAGGAAAAGGTTGTTGGGTAACGTAGTATTTCAAAAAGATTCCTACGCACATGCAAGATCCATCTAGGTGATGCAAAGCAAGGAGAGGGGAGAGTGTGTACACGTACCCTCATAGACTGAAAGCGGAAGCGTTTAGTAACGTGGTTGATGTAGTCGAACGTCTTCGCAATCCAACCGATCCAAGTATCGAACGCATGGCACCTCCGCGATCTGCACACGTTCAGCTCGGTGACGTGTGTCGTACTCTTGATCTAGCTGACGCCGAGGGAGAGTTTCGTTAGCACAACAGCGTGATGACGGTGATGATGAAGATACCAGCACAGGGCTTCCCCTAAGCACTACAATGATATGACTGAGGTGGAAATCTATGGAGGGGGCACCGCATATGGCTAGACAATTGTCAACTTATGTGTCCGAGGGTGCCCCTATCCCCGTATATAAAGGAGCAAGGGGGATGCCGGCCGGCCCCTAGGGCGCTCCCCCAAGAGGGGAATCCTACTAGAACTCCAAGTCCTAGTAGGAATCCACCAAGAGGGAGAGAGAGGGGGAAGGAAGGAAGAGGGGGAAGGGAAGGAAAGGGGGGCACCGCCCCCTTCCGCTAGTCCAATTCGGATCCAAGGGGGGTGCACGGCCAGTCCCTCCTGGCCCTTCCTCTCTTCCCACTAAGGCCCATAGAGGCCCATTAGTTCCCTCGGGGATTCCGATAACCCCTCGGCACTCCGATATATGTCTGGTAAGCTCCGAAACACATCCGGTGTCCGAATATAGCCTTCCAATATATCAATCTTTATGTCTCGACCATTTCGAGACTCCTCGTCATGTCCGTGATCACATCCGGGACTCTGAACTACCTTTGGTGCATCAAAACAAATAAACTCATAATATCGATCGTCATTGAACATTAGGCGTGCGTACCCTACGGGTTCGAGAACTATGTAGACATGACCGAGACTCATCTCTAGTCAATAACCAATAGCGGAACCTGGATGATCATATTGGTTCCTACATATTCTACGAAGATCTTTATTGGTCAAACCGCATAACAAGATACGTTGTTCCCTTTGTCATCGGTATGTTACTTGCCTGAGATTCGATCATCGGTATCTCAATACCTAGTTCAATCTCATTACCGGCAAGTCTCTTTAATCGTTCTGTAATGCATCATCCCGCAACTAACTCATTAGTCACATTGCTTGCAAGGCTTATAGTGGTGAGCATTAGCGAGAGGGCCCAGAGATACCTCTCCAACAATCGAAGTGACAAATCCCAATCTCGATCTATGCCAACTCAACAAACACCATCGGAGACACCTGTAAAGCATCTTTATAATCACTAAGTTATGTTGTGACGTTTGATAGCACACTAAGTGTTCCTCCGGTATTGGGGAGTTGCATACTCTCATAGTCATAGGAACATGTATAAGTCTTGAAGAAAGCAATAGCAACAAACTAAACAATCATAGTGCTTAGCTAACAGATGGGTCTTATCCATCACATCATTCTCTAATGATGTGATCCCATTCATCAAATGACAACACATGTCTATGGCTAGGAAACTTAACCATCTTTGATTAACGAGCTAGTCAAGTAGAGGCATACTAGGGACACTCTGTTTGTCTATGTATTCACACATGTATCAAGTTTTTGGTAAATACAATTCTAGCATGAATAATAAACATTTATCATGATATAAGGAAATATAAATAACAACTTTATTATTGCCTCTAGGGCATATTTCCTTCAGTCCCCCACTTGCACTAGAGTCAGTAATCTAGTTCACATCGTCATGTGATTTAACACCAATAGTTCACATCTTTATGTGATTAGTTCACATCTCCATGTGACTAATACCCAAAGGGTTTACTAGAGTCAATAATCTAGTTCACATCGCTATGTGATTAACACCCAAAGAGTGATCATGTTTTGCTTGTGAGAGAAATTTAGTCAATGGGTCTGCCACATTCAGAGCCGTATGTATTTTGCAAATTTTTCTATGTCTACAATGCTCTGCACGGAGCTACTGTAGCTAATTTCTCCCACTTTCAATATGTATCCAGATTGAGACTCAGAGTCATCCAGATCGGTGTCAAAACTTGCATCGACGTATGTAGCGACCAGACCTCAAACAGTCTGATCTCTGTGCTCAAGTGTCATCCCTGGATCAGTAATGCTAACACCACACAGTACTTGAAGGATTTATAACAGAGTAGCAATCACACACTTATTACATCGAGTGTCTCAGTAGAGAACTTATTACATAAATATGGCTTAAGGCCATCTAATAACGATAACAGCGGAAGGCTTGGAAGATAAGTGAGTCCATCAACTCCAACGGCATCACTTAGTATAGAACCACGACCTAAAAACTCCTTAATCGTCGTCTAAAAAGTCTGCAACATTAACGTTGCAGCTGGAAACGGGTCAGCACATGGAATATGCTGGCAAGGTAACACATAGAGAGTAATGGAATGAAACAGCTATACTATATGCATATTTGGCTGGTGGAAAGCTCTATGGTTACAGTTTTGCGTAAAGCTAATTTTTCCCTACTGCAAAGGAATAAATTTTATTTAACTATCATGGTAGTTGTTAAACATTGAGAATGGTTGACAGCATCCTCAATCCCAATTAAGCATCATCATTAAACAAAACCCAACAAAATTAAATTTTAGAGTAACATGTTGAGATTCACATGATAATCCAAGTACTAGATACTCAAGATGTCCATAACCGGGGACACGGCTAGCCATGATTAGTTTATACACTCTGCAGAGGTTTTTGCGCACTTTTCCCCACAAGACTCTATCGCCTCCGTTTGGTTTCTCGCACTACATGGTGTTTGAGAAACGGATGACCGAGACATAGTCTTTCAGAAGCGCTAGCACCTTACGATGGATAGACCGTTACACCTACTTTCCCCTACATCTGCTAGTCTACCCTGTAAGAGTTCGCACGACTTAATCAACTATGCTAGAGCCCATAATAGCTTGTGGCTGCACACGGAAGTTTCTAGTATGAAAAATCTCATGATCCCTTTGGGCCTGGGTGGCGGTCCATAAAGAAAAACAGGCAATCCTGGAATACCCAGGTACCTCAATCCACCCAGATGTGTGTTTAAGTTGCCACCTTAGATAAAGCATTAAATTAACAAACTCACATCTGTCATGGATATCAGTCACCCAATCCACGTCTACTAGCATAGCATGGCATAATAGGCAAACGTAGAAGTAACTCCCAAAGGTTTGATAATACAACGGGTAATAGGTACAACCTCAACTACTTCCCATCCCACAATTTAATTAGATCCTAATCATGCAATGTTTGAGGATTGATCTAATGCAATAAAACTGGGTAGTAGGAGGTATGATCAAAGTTTTACTTGCCTTGCTGATGATCCGTGAAACCTAGAGATTCGAAGTAACAGGTTGCGCACTCCGGGTATTCTAGCGCAGACAAACAAACAAGCATACAATAAGTATTCATCTAATGCACAGGTAAAACTCAAATAAGAGATCTAACCAGAAAGTTCAACTTAAGAACTCTAGTTTGCAAAAAGAATCAAATCAGACGAAGCAACGAAAGTCAAACGGCAAAAGAAACAGGATTCGTTTACTATTCTGGATCTAGGGCAATTTTTACAGTGGCAAAAACTTGTTTAAGTTGGTTAAATGGATAGAGGGTTTCGAGACGAAACTCCAGGCGCTTGAATCACCTGATTCCGATAAACGAGCGAAAAGTTATACTAAAACGAAAATCGGATCAGAAATCGCGATGAGAAAAAATCGCGGATTTAATCCGAGAAAAGAAAAACGACGGACGTTCGCTAGAACGAACGAACTAACGAACACTCGCTATTTAAATAAATCGGAAAAAACCGATCTATTTAAAAACCCGAAACTAAAAAAATGAACAAAACCGTCGGAAAAACCGAACGGTTTTTTAGAAAAAAACTGGCGTCTAAAAAAAACTACCCGACAACTCCGGTGAGAGATCCGGCGGCGGCGGCGGGGCTCCGGCGGTCGGCGGCGGTGGCGCGGGGCAGCGGCGGCGGGGCGAGGCGGCGGCGGCGGCGGCGAAGGCAGCGGCGGGGCTGGGGCTAGGCTTTGGGGAGGCTCCCGGGCCGGGCTCCCGGCTTATAAAGCCTGGACGGGCCTAGTGTCCAGGTCGGACACGACCCGTAGGTCGGTTGCGTTTTTTTAAATTCCGCGCAAAAAACAAATAAAAGAAATACTAAACGGACTCCAAAAATCCCGAAATAAATTTTCCCGGGCTTCTAAAATCAAGCCGCACAAGGTGAACATTTATTTGGGGCCTAAATGCAATTTTGAAAAACGCACATTTTTCCTAAATTCAAATAAAATAACGAAAAACTCCGAAATAAAATCTTATTTGATTTTATTATTAAATCCTCAATATTTCTTTATTTTGGGAAAGTCATTTTATTCCCTCTCTCATATTTTTGTAATAGAAATAATTGATGATAAAATAATTAAAATCAAATGATCCTATTCTCAAAATTTGAGAAAACTCAAATATGAAAATAACGAAATCCCCAACTCTCTCCGTGGGTCCTTGAGTTGCGTAGAATTTCTAGGATCAAAACCAAAAGCAAATAAATTATGATATGCAATGATGATCTAATGTATAACATTCCAAATTGAATCTCGCCCTCGAGATTCGGGTTGGCTAGAAAATAGGTGAGGGTGGTCCTTGAGCAAATCTTCCTCTCGCTCCCAGGTGGCTTCATCCTCCGTGTGGTGGCTCCACTGAACCTTACAAAACTTGATAACCTTGCTGCGGGTGACTCGGCTGGCAAACTCGAGAATCTTAACTGGTTTCTCCTCATAGGTCAAATCACTGTCCAACTGAATTGCTTCCAGTGGTACCGTGTCTCTCAAGGGTATGTCAGCCATCTCCGCGTGGCACTTCTTCAACTGAGAAACGTGGAACACATCATGAACTCCTGACAATCCTTCGGGCAATTCCAACTTGTAGGCCACTTCTCCCATACGTTCCAATACTCGGTATGGTCCTACAAATCGTGGCGCTAACTTTCCCTTAACACCAAAGCGCTTTATTCCCCGAAGTGGGGATACTCGAAGATAAACTCTGTCTCCGACTTCGTAAACTGTCTCCTTGCGTTTAGAATCTGCATAACTCTTCTGCCTGGATTGAGCTACCTTGAGCCTATCGCGAATCAATTTCACCTTCTGTTCAGACTCCTTAATCAAATCAGGTCCAAACAACTGGCGGTCTCCAACTTCATCCCATGACAACGGTGTCCTGCACCTCCTTCCGTACAAGGCTTCGAAAGGGGCCATCTTTAAACTGGATTGATAGCTGTTGTTGTAAGAGAATTCTGCATATGGCAAATTGTCGTCCCAACTAGATCCATAATCTAGCGCACAAGCTCTCAGCATGTCCTCCAAAATCTGATTGACTCTCTCGGTCTGTCCATCTGTCTGTGGATGAAAAGTTGTGCTGAACTCTAGCCTGGTACCCAAAGTTTCGTGCAACTGATTCCAGAACTTTGAGGTAAACTGGGTTCCTCTATCTGATACTATACTCCTCGGAACTCCATGTAAGCATACAATCCTGGTCATGTATATCTTTGCCAACTTAGCACTGGTGTAAGTGGTCTTTACCGGGATGAAATGAGCTACTTTCGTCAACCGATCAACTACAACCCAAATCGAGTCATAGCCTGAACGAGTCCTGGGTAATCCCGTGATAAAATCCATGCCTAACTTATCCCACTTCCATTCGGGTATCGGCAATGGTTGTAGCAATCCTGCTGGCTTCTGATGCTCTGCCTTTACTCTCTGACATACATCACAAACTGCTACATACTCCGCAATATCTTTCTTCATTCCGGTCCACCAGAAAGTATCCTTCAAATCCAAATACATCTTGGTATTTCCTGGGTGAATCGAATATGGTGAATCGTGTGCCTCTTGCAGAATCAACTTCCTGATCTCCGGGTCATTGGGCACATAAACACGGTCTTCAAACCATAGGGTGTCGTGCTCATCCTCACGAAATCCTTTAGCCTTTCCTTCGCTCATTTTCTCCTTTATAGAGGCAATCTCCTTGTCAGTCTTCTGAGCTTCTCTGATTCTATCCATCAAAGTTGACTGAATCTCCAATGCTGCTACATAGCCTCTCGGAACTATTTCCAAACATAGCTCACGAAGATCCTCGGCTAACTCCTTTGGTATTTCTCCCGTCATTAGTGTATTGACATGGCTCTTACGGCTCAATGCGTCAGCTACTACATTAGCCTTTCCGGGATGGTAATGCAATCTCATATCATAATCCTTGATGAGCTCCAACCATCTCCTTTGTCTGAGGTTTAACTCCTTCTGCGTGAAAATGTATTTCAAACTCTTGTGATCCGTGTACACCTCACAATGATTTCCAATGAGGAAATGTCTCCATGTTTTCAATGCATGCACTACGGCTGCTAACTCCAAATCATGCGTGGCATAATTCAATTCGTGGGGTTTCAGTTGTCGTGAGGCATATGAAACAACTCTCCCTTCCTGCATAAGCACTGCTCCAAGTCCTCGTCGTGAAGCGTCACAATACACCTCATAATCCTTAGTCTGGTCTGGCAAAATCAACACTGGTGAAGTAACCAAGCGTTTCTTCAACTCCTGGAAACTAGCCTCACACTCCTCAGTCCATATGAACTTGGTATCCTTCTTTAACAACTCCGTCATAGGTTTTGCAATTTTGGAGAAATTCTCAATAAATCTCCGGTAGTATCCTGCGAGTCCAAGAAAATTCCGGATCTCTCCAACTGTTGTTGGTGCTTCCCACTTGGTCACGGTATCAACTTTAGTGGGATCAACTGCTATTCCTTCTCCGGATATAACGTGTCCGAGGAATCCTACTTCCTTCAACCAAAACTCACATTTGCTGAACTTGGCATACAACTGATGTTCTCTGAGCTTCTCAAGTACCAAACGCAAATGTTCCTTATGCTCCTCTTCATTCTTCGAGTAAACCAGAATATCATCAATGAACACCACGACGAACTTATCCAAGAACTCCATAAACACTTTGTTCATCATGTTCATAAAATAAGCAAGTGCGTTAGTCAGACCAAATGACATAATGGTATACTCGTACAACCCATACCTGGTGGTAAAAGCTGTCTTAGGTATATCCTGTTCTCGAATCTTCAACTGGTGGTATCCTGATCGCAGATCGATCTTGGAAAATACCTTAGCTCCTTGCAATCGATCAAACAGATCATTGATCATTGGTAGTGGGTACTTGTTCTTGATCGTTACTTCATTCAACCCACGATAGTCAACAACCATCCTTAACGATCCATCCTTTTTCTCCACTAGAAGTACTGGTGATCCCCAAGGCGACGAACTTGGGCGAATGTAACCTTTATCCAGTAACTCCTTAATCTGCTTCTTAATCTCCACCAAATCCTTTGCAGGCATCCTGTATGGTCTCTTCGATATTGGCCCTGTGCCTGGCAATAGCTCAATCAAAAACTCAATATCTCTATCCGGTGGCATGCCTGGCAACTCTTCTGGAAATACTTCAGGGAAATCCCTTACCACTGGTACTTCCTCCTGCACAACTCCTGTTAAACAATTTACTTGAGTCCCTTTTGGCACATGTCGGGATACATACTTGATCCTTCTCCCTTCTGGGGTGGTAAGCAAAATTGTCTTACTGGCGCAATCGATGTTTCCCCCATACATCGACAGCCAATCCATACCCAGAATTACATCCAATCCTTGTGATTCCAAAATGATTAAATCCGAGGGAAACACATGCCTACCTATACTCAATGGCACTTGAAAACATCCTTGACTGGCCATATACTCCGCTCCTGGTGAGCTTACTAGCATAGGTGTTCTAAGAACCTTAGTGGGCAGGTTATACTTATCCACAAATCCCCTTGATATGTATGAATGCGATGCACCAGTATCAAAAAGAACGAGTGCAGTAAATGACTTAACCAAAAACTTACCGATTACTGCATCCGGCTGCTCTTCAACCTCCTCCACGTTAACGTGGTTCACCTGTCCCCTGTTGAAAGGGTTCGGCTTCTTCCCAGAGCTTCCATTGCCATTCTGGCCTTCAGGACATTCATTGGCATAATGTCCGGTCTTCTGACACTTAAAGCAAGTGACTTGGCTCAGGTCTTTCTTGGCTGGGGTTGATGGGTTGGTACGGTTCTGGCCGTTGCTTCCTCCATTGCCATTACCATTCTTGGTGCCGTTGTGATTGTGCGAGCTACCTCCTCCATGGGTATGCTGAAAATGTCCTCCCGATCTAGGGGTAAAACGTGGCTTCTGCTGAGCTCCAGAATTGTACTTCCCTTGTCCATACTTCCTCTTGCGGTTCTCAATTTGCTGCTGCTTGCCTTCAATCATAAGAGCACGGTCTACCAACTCCTGGTAGTTGTTGAAGGTTGCTACCATCAACTGCATGCTCAACTCATCATTCAGTCCTTCCAGAAACTTCTCCTGCTTAGCTGCATCTGTAGCAACGTCATCTGGGGCATAACGTGCTAATTTACTAAAGTCCTCCACATACTGGCCAACTGTCCGTCCTCCTTGGCGCAAGTTGCGAAACTCTCGCTTCTTCATGGCCATAGCTCCTGCTGAAACATGGGCAGTTCGAAAAGCCTGCTGAAACTGGTCCCATGTGACAGTGTCGACAGGGAAAGTGGCTGTGAAATTCTCCCACCATGATGCTGCGGGTCCTTCAAGCTGATGTGCGGCAAACTTCACCTTCTCCGCATCTGTGCATCCTGCTGTGGTCAACTCTCTAGCTGTCTTGCGGAGCCAATCATCTGCTACTATCGGCTCGGTGCTACTGGAAAACACCGGCGGATTCAGCCTAAGAAAACGGGCTAAGTGATCAACAGGTGGTGGTGGTGGTGGTGGGTTGTTGTTGTTGTTCCCCTGATTCTGATTCTGGACTAGCAACTGCATCAATGTGTTCTGCTGCTGGATCAACTGGGTGAGCTCCGGTGGAAAGGTAAATCCGGGGTCACGTCTCGGAGGCATCTGAGGGTTTAGAAAAGATGAGATTTAAGAATAGAGGGGGTCTAAAGAGAAAACACTACCCATATGCACATGAGGCAAAAGCAAACAATTCACTTCATTCAATCAAACAAGGGCATACAATCGATCTAACTATCGCAAAAGTGCTCGGACTACTGTATTTACATGGTGGACTACTACTACTGATGAGGTGGTCTACTAGAAATATTCTTCGGTTGCAGACTCCATGATATCTGCTCCGGCTTCATCAACATAGTCATCATCGCTATCATCTGGGTCCGAGTCGGTGTCGTCGATGATGATGTAGTCTTCCGGGCGAATCTCCTTGGGTTCTTCGTCTTCATCTACTGGTGTAGGGCCTCCCATAAATATTCCGATCTTCTTGATCAGATCGTCATTCTTCTCCACCAATACTTCAATTTCTTCTTCATAATCTTCACGTGTAGCCTTGAGTTCTTCCTCCAGTTCCTTGATTCTTGTCCTTGCCTTCTTCAGGTCTATCATGTCGGCGCACATCTGGTTCTCCTGTCGTCGAATGTGCTGGTTTAATTCCTGGATAAAAGCTGCAATTGATCTATCCTTTCTGGTGCTGATCATCTCCCAGTGCTCATCTCGGCGCCCACAAATCTGGTAGATAGTATCCTTGAGATCATTGCGGTAGACTTCTCCAATGCGTCCCATGGCGATGTGAGCTGCCATGCTCTTTCCTAGACTCCAAGTTGGTGCATCAAAAGAAAACTCTATGGGCTCAGTGACTGGCATGAACGTCCTTCCTGGAACTTGAACTTGAATCATCCAGCGCTCTTCTTCAGGTAAAGTGGCGTTGTAGGTTCCGGTGAAGCTTGGTACTCCTATGTTCAGGTATCTAGTGACTTCCTTCAGGTGACGTCCAAAGGGTGTATCTTCATCCGGTTGCGTGAACTTGTTCCTTGCATCCGCCATCCTAAAGAGTAGAAAAGATGAGAGGTCAGAAGAGAAGAGAGTGAATAGTGATCTAGGTCTTTAGCTTAGTGGTCGTGTCCTACAGTCAGCGTGTGCTCTGATACCATCTTTGTAGCGACCAGACCTCAAACAGTCTGATCTCTGTGCTCAGGTGTCATCCCTGGATCAGTAATGCTGACACCACACAGTACTTGAAGGATTTATAACAGAGTAGCAATCACACACTTATTACATCGAGTGTCTCAATAGAGAACTTATTACAATAAATATGGCTTAAGGCCATCTAATAACGATAACAGCGGAAGGCTTGGAAGATAAGTGAGTCCATCAACTCCAACGGCATCACTGAGTATAGAACCACGACCTAAAAACTCCTTAATCGTCGTCTGAAAAGTCTGCAACATTAACGTTGCAGCCCGAAACGGGTCAGCACATGGAATATGCTGGCAAGTAACACATAGAGAGTAATGGAATGAAACAGCTATACTATATGCATATTTGGCTGGTGGAAAGCTCTATGGTTACAGTTTTGCGTAAAGCTAATTTTTCCCTACTGCAAAGGAATAAATTTTATTTAACTATCATGGTAGTTGTTAAACATTGAGAATGGTTGACAGCATTCTCAATCCCAATTAAGCATCATCATTAAACAAAACCCAACAAAATTAAATTTTAGAGTAACATGTTGAGATTCACATGATAATCCAAGTACTAGATACTCAAGATGTCCATAACCGGGGACACGGCTAACCATGATTAGTTTATACACTCTGCAGAGGTTTGCGCACTTTTCCCCACAAGACTCGATCGCCTCCGTTTGGTTTCTCGCACTACATGGTGTTTGAGAAACGGATGACCGAGACATAGTCTTTCAGAAGCGCTAGCACCTTACGATGGATAGACCGTTACACCTACTTTCCCCTACATCTGCTAGTCTACCCTGTAAGAGTTCGCACGACTTAATCAACTATGCTAGAGCCCATAATAGCTTGTGGCTGCACACGGAAGTTTCTAGTATGAAAAATCTCATGATCCCTTTGGGCCTGGGTGGCGGTCCATAAAGAAAAACAGGCAATCCTGGAATACCCAGGTACCTCAATCCACCCAGATGTGTGTTTAAGTTGCCACCTTAGATAAACCATTAATTAACAAACTCACATCTGTCATGGATATCACTCACCCAATCCACGTCTACTAGCATAGCATGGCATAATAGGCAAACGTAGAAGTAACTCCCAAAGGTTTGATAATACAACAGGTAATAGGTACTACCTCAACTACTTCCCATCCCACAATTTAATTAGATCCTAATCATGCAATGTTTGAGGATTGATCTAATGCAATAAAACTCGGTAGTAGGAGGTATGATCAAAGTGTTACTTGCCTTGCTGATGATCCGTGAAACCTAGAGATTCAAAGTCACAGGCAGCGCACTCCGGGTATTCTAGCGCAGAAAAACAAACAAGCATACAATAAGTACTCATCTAAAGCACAGGTAAAACTCAAATAAGAGATCTAACCAGAAAGTTCAACTTAAGAACTCCAGTTTGCAAAAAGAATCAAATCAGACGAAGCAACGAAAGTCAAACGGCAAAAGAAACAGGCTTCGTTTACTATTCTGGATCTAGGGAAATTTTTACAGTGGCAAAAACTTGTTTAACTTGGTTAAACGGATAGAGGGTTTCGAGACAAAACTCCAGGCGCTTGAATCGCCTGATTCCGATAAACAAGCAAAAAGTTATACTAAAACGAAAATCGGATCAGAAATCGGGATTAGAAAAAATCGCGGATTTAATCCGAGAAAAGAAAAACGACGAACGTTCCCTAGAACGAACGAACGAACGAATGCTCGCTATTTAAATAAATCGGAAAAACTGATCTATTTAAAAAACGTAACTAAAAAAATGTCGAAAAAACCGAACGGTTTTTCGGAAGAAAAAAACCGGCGTCTAAAAAAAACTACCCGACAACTCCGGCGAAAGATCCGGCGGCTGCGGCGGGGCTCCGGCGGTCCGGCAGCGGCGCGGTGGTCGGTGGCGGTGGCGGCGCGGCGGTCGGCGCAGGGCGGCGACGGCGGGGCGGGGCGTTGGCAGCGGCGGCGAAGGCGGCGACGGGGCTGGGGCTAGGGTTTGGGGAGGCTCCCGGGCCAGGCTCCCGACTTATAAAGCCTGGACGGGCTTAGTGTCCAGGTCGGACACGGCCCGTAGGTCGGTTGCGTTTTTTTAATTATTCCGCGCAGAAAAACAAATAAAAGAAATACTAAACGGACTCCAAAAATCCCGAAATAAATTTTCCCCGGCTTCTAAAATCAAGCCGCACAAGGTGAACATTTATTTGGGGCCTAAATGCAATTTTGAAAAATGCATATTTTTCCTAAATTCAAATAAAATAACAAAAACTCTAAAATAAAATCTTATTTGATTTTATTATTAAATCCTTAATATTTCTTTATTTTGGGAAAGTCATTTTATTCCCTCTCTCATATTTTTGTAATAGAAATAATTGATGATAAAATAATTAAAATCAAATGATCCTATTCTCAAAATTTGAGAAAACTCATATATGAAAATAACGAAATCCCCAACTCTCTCCATGGGTCCTTGAGTTGCGTAGAATTTCTAGGATCAAGACCAAAAGCAAATAAATTATGATATGCAATGATGGTCTAATGTATAACATTCCAAATTAAAAATTTGGGATGTTACAATGTAACTCTTTACGACGAAGTTTTTTCCACCTCCGTAACCGAGAAACATATCCTTATTCCACTAAGGATAAATTTGATCGATGTCCAGTGATCCACTCCTGGATCACTATTGTACCCTCTTGTCAAACTCTTGGTGAGGTACACAATAGGTCTGGTACACATCATAGCATACTTTATAGAACCTATGGCTGAGGCATAGGGAATGACTTTTCAATTTCTTTCTATTTTCTGCGATGGTCGGGTTTTGAGTCTTTACTCAACTTCACACCTTGCAACACATGCAAGAACTCCTTCTTTGACTGTTCCATTTTGAAGTACTTCAAAATCTTCTCAAGGTATGTACTCATTGAAAAATATACCAAGTGTCTTGATCTATCTCTATAGATCTTGATGCTCAATATGTAAGTAGCTTCACCGAGGTCTTTCTTTGAAAAACTACTTTCAAACACTCCTTTATGCTTTCCGGAAAATTCTACATCATTTTTGATCAACAGTATGTCATTCACATATACTTATCAGAAAGTTTGTAGTGCTCCCACTCACTTTCTTGTAAATACAGGCTTCACTGCAAGTCTGTATAAAACCATATGCTTTGATCACTATATCAAAGCATATATTCCAACTCCGAGATGCTCGCACCAGTCCATAGATGGATCGCTGGAGCTTGCACACTTTGTTAGCACCTTTAGGATTGACAAAACCTTCTTGTTGCATCATATACAACTCTTATTTAAGAAATCCATTAAGGAATGCAGTTTTGACATCCATTTGCCAGATTTCATAAAATGTGGCAGTTGCTAACATGATTCGGACAGACTTAAGCATCACTACGAGTGAGAAAATCTCATTGTGGTCAACATCTTGAACTTGTCGAAAACCTTTTGCGACAATTCGAGCTTTGTATACAGTAATACTACTATCAGCGTCTGTCTTCCTCTTGAAGATCCATTTATTCTCAATGGCTTGCCGATCATTGGGCAAGTCAACTAAAGTCCACACTTTGTTCTCATACATGGATCCCATCTCAGATTTCATGGCCACAAACCATTTTGCGGAATCTGGGCTCATCGTCGCTTCCTCATAGTTTGTAGGTTTGTCATGGTCTAGTAACATGACTTCCAGAAAGGATTACCATACCACTCTGGTGCGGACCATACTCTGGATGACTTACGAGGTTCGGTAGTAACTTGATCTGAAGTTTCATGATCATCATCATTAGCTTCCTCACTAATTGGCGTAGGAATCACTAGAACTGATTTCTGTGATGAACTACTTTCCAATTCGGGAAAAGGTACAATTACCTCATCAAGTTCTACATTCCTCCCACTCACTTCTTTTGAGAGAAACTTCTTCTCTAGAAAGGATCCATTCTTAGCAAAAAATATCTTGCCTTCGGTTCTGTGATAGAAGGTGTACCCAACAATTTCCTTTGGGTATCCTATGAAGACGCATTTCTCTGATTTGGGTTCGAGCTTATCAGGTTGAAACTTTTTCACATAAGCATCATAGCCCCAAACTTTAAGAAATGACAGCTTAGGTTTCTTGCTAAACCAGAGTTCATATGGTGTCATCTCAACGGATTTAGATGGTGCCCTATTTAACGTGAATGCAGTTGTCTCTAATGCATAACCCCAAAACGATAGTGATAAATCGGTAAGAGACATCATAGATCGCACCATATCTAATAAAGTACGATTATGATGTTCAGACATACCATTACGCTGTGGTGTTCCAGGTAGCGTGAGTTGCGAAACTATTCCACATCGTTTCAAATGAAGACCAAACTCGTAACTCAAACATTCATCTCCACGATCAGATCGTAGAAACTTTATTTTCTTGTTATAATGATTTTCCACTTCACTCTGAAATTCTTTGAACTTTTCAAATGTTTCAGACTTATGTTTCATCAAGTAGATATACCCATATCTGCTCAAATCATCTGTGAAGGTCAGAAAATAACGATACCCGCCGCGAGCCTCAACACTCATCGGATCACATACATCAGTATGTATTATTTCCATAATTCAGTTGCTCACTCCATTGTTCCGGAGAACGGAGTCTTAGTCATCTTGCCCATGAGGCATGGTTCACAAGCATCAAATGATTCATAATCAAGTGATTCCAAAAGCCCATCAGCTTGGAGTTTCTTCATGCGCTTTACACCAATATGACCTAAACGGTAGTGCCACATATAAGTTGCACTATCATTATTAACTTTTCATCTTTTGGCTTCAATATTATGAATATGTGTATCACTATGATCGAGATTCAATAAACCATTTACACTGAGTGTATGACCATAGAAGGTTTTATTCATGTAAATAGAACAACAATTATTCTTTGTCTTAAATGAATAACCGTATTGCAATAAACATGATCCAATCATATTTATGCTCAACGCAAACACCAAATAACATTTATTTTAGGTTCAACACTAATCCCGAAGGTAAAGGGAGTGTGCGATGGTGATCTTATCAACCTTGTAATAACTTCCAACACACATCGTCACCTTGCCCTCAACTAGTTTATGTTCATTTTGTAACTCATATTTCAAGTTACTAATCATAGCAACTAAACCAGTATCATATACCCAGGGGCTATTATGAAAACTAGTAAAGTACACATCAATAATCTGTATATCAAATATACCTTTGTTCACTTTGCCATCCTTCTTATCTGCCATGTATTTGGGGTAGTTCCGCTTCCAGTGAGCATTCCCTTTGCAGTAGAAGCACTCAGTTTCAGGCTTAGGTCTAGCTTTGGGTTTCTGAACGGGAGTGGAAACTTGCTTGCCATTCTTTGAAGTTTCCTTTCTTTTCCTTTGCATGTTTTCTTGAAACTAGTGGTCTTATTAACCATCAAGACTTGATGCTCTTTCTTGAATTCTACCATCACCGATTTCAGCATCAAGAAGAGCTTGGGAATCGTTTTCGTCATCCCTTGCATATTATAGTTCATCTCGAAGTTCCAGTAACTTGGTGATAGTGACTAGAGAACTCTGTCAATCAATATCTTTTCTGGAAGATTAACTCCCACTTGATTCAAGTGATTGTAGTACTTAGACATTCTAAGCACATGCTCACTGGTTGAGCTATTTTCCTCCATCTTGTAGGCAAAGTACTTGTTATAGGTCACATACCTCTTGACTCGGGCATGAGTCTGAAATACCAATTTCAGCTCTAGAACATCTTATATGCTTCGTGGCATTCAAAACGGTTTTTGAAGTCCTGATTCTAAGCCATAAAGAATGGCGCACTAAACTATCAAGTAGTCATCATACCGAGCTTGCCAAACGTTCATAATGTCTGCATCTTCTCCTGCAATAGGTCTGTAACCTAGCGGTACATTAAGGACATAATTCTAAGATCACGTACCCAGTCCACATCATTGCCACTATCATCTTTCAACTTATTTTTCTCTAGGAACATATCAAAAATAAAATAGGGGAGCTATACGCGACCTATTGATCTACAACATATATATGCAAAAACTACCAGGACTAAGTTCAAGATAAATTAAAGTTCAATTAGTCATATTACTTAAGAACTCCCACTTAGATAGACATCCCTCTAATCATCTAAGTGATCACGTGATCCATATCAACTAAACAATGTCCGATCATCACGTGAGATGGAGTAGTTTTCAATGGTGAACATCACTATGTTGATCATATCTACTATATGATTCACGCTCGACCTTTCAGTCTCAGTGTTCCGAGGCCAATAATTCCTATGCTAGGCTTGTCAAGTTTAACCCGAGTATTCCGCGTGTGCAAAACTGTTTTGCAGCCATTGTATATGAACATAGAGCTTATCACACCCGATCATCACGTGGTGTCTCAGCACGACGAGCTGTCACAACGGTGCATACTCAGGGAGAGCACTTATACCTTGAAATTTAGTGAGGGGTCATCTTATAATGCTACCTCCATACTAAGCAAAATAAGATGCATAAAAGATAAACATCATATTCAATCAAAATATGTGACATGATATGGCCATTCTCATCTTGTGGCTTTGATCTCCATCTCCAAAGTACCGTCATGATCTCCATCGTCACCGGCATGACACCATGATCTCCATCATCTTGATCTCTATCAATGTGTCATCACATGGTCATCTCGCCAACTATTGCTTTTGCAACTATTGCTATCACATAGAGATAAAGTAAAGCAATTGTATGGCGCTTGCATCTTATGCAATAAAGAGACAACCATAAGGCTCCTACCAGTTGCCGATAACTTCAACAAAACATGATCGTCTCATACAACAATTTATATCTCATCACGTCTTGACCATATCACATCACAACATGCCCTGCAAAAACAAGTTAGACGTCCTCTACTTTGTTGTTGCAAGTTTTACGTGGCTGCTACGGGCTTAGCAAGAACCGTTCTTACCTATGCATCAAAAACCACAACGATTTTTTCATCAAGTGTGCTATTTTAACCTTCAACAAGGACCGGGGTAGTCACACTCGATTCAACTAAAGCTGGAGAAACGGACACCCGCTAGCCTCTTGTGTGCGAAGCACGTCGGTAGAACCAGTCTCGCGTAAGCGTACGGGTAATGTCGGTCTGAGCCGCTTCATCTAACAATACCACCGAATCAAAGTATGACATGTTGGTAAGCAGTATGACTATTATCGCCCACAACTCTTTGTGTTCTACTCGTGCATATAACATCTACACATAAACCTGGCTCGAATGCCACTGTTGGGGAACATAGTATTTCAAAAAAAAATTGCCTACACACATGCAAGATCCATCTAGGTGATGCATAGAAACGAGAGGGGAGAGTGTGTCCACGTACCCTCGTCGACCGAAAGCGGAATCATTTAGTAACACAGTTCATGTAGTCGAACGTCTTTGCAATCCAACCGATCCAAGTACCGAACGCACGGCACCTCTGCGATATGCACACGTTCAGCTCAGTGACGTCCCTCGTACTCTTGATCCAACTGAGGCCGAGGGAGAGTTTCATCAGCACGACGACGTGATGATGGTTATGATGAAGTTACCGGCGCAGGGCTTCGCCTAAGCACTACAACGATATGACCGAGGTGGAAATCTGTGGAGGGAGGCACCACACAAGGCTAGACAACTGTCAACTTGTGTGTCCTAGGGTGCCCCCCTGACCCCGTATATAAAGGAGCAAGGGGGAGGCCAGCCGGCCCCAAGGGCGCGCCCCCAAGAGGGGAATCCTACTAGGACTCCAAGTCCTAGTAGGAATCCACCAAGAGGGAGAGAGAGGGGGAAGGAAGGAAGGAAGAGGGGGAAGGGATGGAAAGGGGGGCATTGCCCCCTTTCCCTAGTCCAATTCGGATCCAAGGTGGGGGCCCACGGACAGCCCCTCCTGGCCTTTCCTCTCTTCCGACTAAGGCCCATAGAGGCCCATTAGTTCCCCTGGGGATTCCGATAACCCCTCGGCACTCCGATATATATCTGGTAAGCTCCGAAAATCATCCGGTGTCCGAATATAGCCTTCCAATATATCGATCTTTATATCTCTACTATTTCGAGACTCCTCGTCATGTCCATGATCACATCTGGGACCCCGAACTACCTTCAGTACATCAAAACACACAAACTCATAATACCGAGCGTCATCGAATGTTAAGTGTGCGGACCCTATGGGTTCGATAACTATGTAGACATGACCAAGACTCATCTCCGGTCAATAAACAATAGAGGAACCAGGATGCTCATATTGGTTCCTACATATTCTACGAAGATCTTTATCGGTCAAACCGCATAACAACATAGATTGTTCATTTTGTCATCGGTATGTTACTTGCCCGAGATTCGGACGTCGGTATCTCAATACCTTGTTCAATCTTGTTACAAGCAAGTCTCTTTACTCGTTTTGTAATGCATCATCCCGCAACTAACTCATTAGTCACATTGCTTGCAAGGCTTATAGTGATGAGCATTACCGAGAGGGCCCAGAGATACCTCTCTGACAATCGGAGTGACAAATCCTAATCTCGATCTATGCCTACTCAACAAACACCATCGGAGACACCTGTAGAGAATCTTTATAGTCACCTAGTTACGTTGTGACGTTTGATAGCACACTAAGTGTTCCTCCGGTATTCGGGAGTTGCATAATCTCATAGTCATAGGAACATGTATAAGTCATGAAGAAAGCAATAGCAACAAACTAAACGATCATAGTGCTAAGCTAACGGATGGGTCTTGTCCACCACATCATTCTCTAATGATGTGATCCCATTAATTAAATGACAACACATGTCTATGGCTAGGAAACTTAACCATCTTTGATTAACGAGCTAGTCAAGTAGAGGCATACTAGGGACACTCTGTTTGTCTATGTATTCACACATGTATCAAGTTTCCGGCAAATACTGTAAGTGCATCTAGTGCCCCTTAGTGATTTTTGTGTATTGAAGACTTATAGGTTAAGGGACTAATGCGTTTGTGAGTGTACACGGTCTAAGAGTCTATGAGGAGTTTAATATTTACAGAGAAAGTCGACCACTAAAAATGAATGTCTTCGACTGAAGACTTTGGATTTCTGAAGACTTTCTGAAGACTTTGAAAGTGAAGAAATTGATGTGACCATGAAGACTTGTTATTCACCATACTATTAAAGGGGGTCGAGGTAAAACTAAGGAAAAGTTCCAAGTGATGCTCATCTCGAAATCCTACACCTACCAATCCCATCGAGTGAAGCCATTGGAAATATCATACAGTTCAGTCAATTTCTTCAGTGACAGAGACAAAGTTCTTCTGGTCTCTGACGAATTTGTTCTGACTGAGGAGTTAGGATTTCACCAGTGCAGATTACCTATAAGTAAGGAACATGATAGCCGTGAGGTATTTGATAGTCAAATTTCCGACTGTTGTTGTGCTACGCGTCAGCTGTCCCAAAATATCTACCCACCTAATGGTCATATTATTGAAGGGAATTTATGTCTTATCATGTCGGGCTGCTCCCTAGGCTATAAATAGTCGCCCGCTACAACCACTAGCTGGTTGGCTGCTCCGCGAGAAACTGACACTTGTCATTGAGAGCATCCCATCCTCCGAGTACTTCGAGCGAAAATCATCAAGTGAGGAAAAACCCAAAACCCCAAACCAAAAACCTACAAACCCAATGTGATTGAGCATCACTGAAGAGATTGTTCCTGTGTGGAACCGATGCTTGTTACCTTTGAGGACTGTGCATCCTCCAGACGGTTAGGCGTCATGGTCTAGAGCATCCAAGAGGAAATTGTGGATCGCCGGGTGACCAAGTTTGTGAAGGTTTGGAAGTCACCTCAAGACTTGCCACGAGTGATTGGACGAGGTTTGTGTGACCTTAGTTCAAGGAGAATACGGTGAGGACTGTGTGTCCAGGACTATGTGTCCTTAGGTTTAAATACCTAGCCGCTCTAACCAGACGTACAACTGTCATGGCAGTTGGAACTGGTCTAGCAAATCATTGTCTTCACCAAGCTTACTGGTTCTATTTCCTCAACCCCTTCATTTCCTCATTACGGTGTTGTGTTCTTGTTCATATTTGTTTGAAGGCTTTGACTGAAGACTTTCTCAATTTCCTTAGTTCAATTTCTTTAGTATGTTTGTCTTCATCCTGTTTTATCCTATGCTTACACTTTTTGTACTCTGTGTCTTGTTTTCAATTCATCATGATGTCCATGCTTATGTTATGTCATGTCTGCATTTGAGTACTTATTCCGCTACAAGTAGTTCTTCACTCAGGAATTTCCTCATCCTGAAATTCCTCAGTGAAGAATTTATAAAAATCGCCTATTCACCCCCACTCTAGTCGACTTAACGCACTTTCAATTGGTATCAGAGCGAGGTACTCCCTTGTTCTATGTGATTTTGGTTTAACCACCTGGAGTTTTAGTTATGTCGACTGCAGGTATGATCAAGGTTTCTGCTAGGTGTCTTACCTTTGATGGGACGGACTACCCCTACTGGAAGAATAAGATGCGCATGCATCTTGAGGCAATTGACAACGATCTCTGGTACGTTGTGGAAAATGGCATTCCCTCCGTCACTCCTATCATCAACGCTGCTGATGTGAAGAGATTCAAGCACCTTGACTCTCAAGCGAAGAACATCATATGTGGCCATCTGAGCAAAGGGCAGTATGGGAGAGTGAGTGCTTTGGATACAGCAAAGCTTATCTAGGACATGTTGTCCAAGGTCAATGAAGGAGTCTCAACACAGCGTGACTCTCGAGTTGACGATCTTCGCAATCTCTTCAACCGCTTCAAAAGACTTGACAATTAAAATGTTTAGCAAACCTTCGATCGCCTCACTGACATTTCAAATGATGTCCAAGCACTTGGTGCCTCTGGCATCACCGACCACGAGGTGGTGAAGAAATTGCTTCGGTCGCTTGATTCCTCATTTGACACCCTTGCACTGATGATACAAGAATGAGGGGACTACAAGTCACTTGATCCCGTTTATATCGTTGAAAGGATAAACACTCATGAGTTCCGGCTTGCTAAGAAGAGAGATCTCTATGGACCAAACTTTGGCAGATCAAGAGCTCTGAAGGCCAAGGCAGTCTCTGAATCTGAAGGTGAAGATTTTGGTAGCAGTCTTAGTGATCCTGAAGAACTAAGCCAGGAGAAAGCAATGCTCGTGAGGAAATTCCCAAAGTTCTCAAGACGTGGCCGTTTTGGAAAATCCTCAAGAAGTGATGACTTAAGATCAGATTCCTCATCCCGTGATTACAAGAAGAGACTTTGCCAGAAATGCAAGAAACCCGGTCAATACATTCAAGATTGTCCTCAATGGGAAAAGGAATCAAAGAAGAAGAAGTACAAGGACTATAGTTCTAATGATTCAAAGAAGAAGAAGAAATTTTCAAAGTCCTCTTCATCAAAACCTTCAAGGTCTTCATGTCACAAGAAGAGCAGCTCCAAGAAGGCTCTGGCATTCATTGGCAAGGAAATGGACCCTGAGGTGGAATCTGAGGAAGAGGAGGAATCTGAGGAGTCATACTCTGGTGTGGCGAGCCTAGCCCTTGCTACCACGTTCGTCAGCAAGTCTATCTTCAACTCTGAGGAAAAGGACCTCCCCAACACCACTAACGACGGCAATGATGACTACGCTCCCACCTATTGCTTCATGGCAAAATGTGCAACGGAACTCAAATATCCCTCCTCTGAATCAAGTGAGGATGAATCTGATGAAAACCTCAAGCCTAATTATTCTAAACTTGCTAAGATTGTTGTGAAACAACAAAAGGCTCTTGAAAAGGTTCAAAATATGCTAGACAAAAGTGATGATATGTTGGGTGATGAAATGGATCGCACTAAAACTTTGACTAAAAATCTTTAGAGACTTCAGACTAAGTTTGATAACCTTCAGAGTCATCATAACACTCTCTTATCTGATCATGAGAAGCTTTCTTATGATTTTCTTCAAAGAAAGCAAGATCTTGAGCAGTTAAGAGTGAGTTATGAAGATCTTCAGAAGGATCGTGATTCATTACTTGCTCAACAAACCAGCGCTACTCAGCAAGAGTTTAATCCTCCATGTTTGAAGTGCCTTGAACGTGAATCTTCTAATTCTTCACCTAAATGTTCAAATGCTTCTATTGCTGCAAATTCTTCACCCGTCTCTGCTATCACTAATTCCTCATCTGAGGATGCTACTAGTATTACTAACCATGCAGGGCTGAAGGAATTGTATGTGACAAGCATGTACAAAAGCCTCGAAGGGCATCAGGCTCTTTGTGATGTGCTTAAGAAGCAGATCCTCAACAGGAACCCTAGGAAATAGGGTATTGCCTTTGAGAGGAAACTCAATGCTGATGGGACCTACTGGAAACCTGAGCAGTATCCCAAAACCTCATGGGTTGCTGCAAAGGGACCTTCAGTGGATCCATCTACTCTATCTGGCTTTACATGTGAATCTTCATATTCTTCTGATTAGTCATTTGACTCCAATTACAAACTGTTCAAAAATCAAAATGGTGAAGTATTTGCTAGATATGTTGGCACTAACTGCAGGAACGGTCCCCCTATGAAAAAAATCTGGGTTCCCAAAAGGTGCCTTGAAAGTCTTCGGGTGAATGTCATCATGACACCACCTGTGAAGAATAGGAACCCCAGATCAAATTCTTCATATGGACCCAAGTCCTCATATGGACCACATTCCTCACATGGATCAAAGTCCTCATATGACCATCATCGTGCTAACACCTTTTTTCACAGGGAAAGGCTACGGATTATGGATATGTGCATTATTCTTCAAATCATTATGTTCATAAATCCTCAAAGAATTTCTCTGCTTACTCATATGCTTACCCTAACCCCTCTTATGCGAAACGAAGTCGATTGGCATCTTTGCCAAAGTTCTCTTACGGAGCTCGCAAAATGATGAACTCTTTTCCACCCCTTCAGATGTGGGTGGTGAAGAAAAACAACTAATCCCTTATGCACGGTCAGGTCTCCAGACGTACTTAAACGTCTGAAGAATTTGCTGGAGACCTGAAAATGCTTGAAAGGACGCAAGCTAATCATGAAGAAATGAATTTTTCATTTCTCACGTCGTCACATTGCTATATCTGTTCTATTGCTTGATGAAATTGATCTGATAAAATTGATGTCATATTCTTCACTTAGGAAGTATATGAGTTTGTAAGCTGCACTAATTCATCTGCAGGGTGATCAACCCAAAGCCACTGAGTGGGTCCTCGATAGTGGATGCACAAATCACATGACTGGTGATAAGAATCTATTGATGGATGCTCCCTTATCTCCATCGCATCTGAAGCATATCACCTACACTGACAAAGGGAAAAGCAAGGTATTGGGTCTAGGTAAGGTTGCAATCTCAAAGGATCAACACATGGACAAAGTCATGCTTGTCGAGTCCTTAGGGTTCAACCTCATGTATGTCTCAATACTTTGTGAACTTGATATGGTTGTTGTCTTTGTCAAGTATCGTTGTGTTGTGATCATCGAAGCTCACAATTCCAATGTCTTCGAAGGCTTTAGGAGAGGAGATTTGTATATTGTTGATTTCTCTACAGGACCACAACCTGCTACATGTCTACTTGCAACAGCTTCAGAAGGCTGGCTATGGCATCGACGACTTGGTCATGCTGGGATGAGGAACTTGCACACGCTCGCGAAGAAAAAAGCATGTCATTGGCATCGAGGGTGCCAAATTCCTCAAGGACCATTTGTGTGGAGCTTGTGAAGCTGGAAAGATGACCAAGGCCAAGCATCCCTCAAAGACCATCATGACTACCACTCGTCCATTTGAATTGCTTCACATGGATCTTTTTGGCCCTACTCACTATGCCACATTTACTAATGATGCATCTTTATATGGCTTTGTCATTGTTGATGATTATTCTCGATATACATGGGTGCATATCATCACTTACAAAACTGAAGTGCATGAAGTCTTCAAACAATTTTCCTCGAGGGATTCAACCAACTTTGGTGTGAAGATCAAGCACATCAAAGTGACAATGGAACTGAGTTCAAGAACACCGGTCTCGATGACTATCTTGATGAACTTGGTATTACAAATGAGTTATCTGCTCCCTATACTCCTCAGAAAAAATGGCGTCATGGAGCGCAAGAACAGGACTCTTGTTGAGATGGCCCGCACTATGCTTGATGAATACAAGACGCCTCCTCGCTTCTGGCCTGAGGCAATTGATACTGCATGCCACATCATCAACATAGTATATCTTCACAAATTTTTCAAGAAGACTGCATTTGAACTCCTCACTGACAAGAAACCCAATGTGAGTTATTTCAAAGTCTTCGGTGCTAAATGCTGGATTAGAGATTCTCATCACAGTTCTAAATTTGCACCCAAAGCACATGAAGGTTTTATGCTGGGTTATGGTAAGGACTCACACAACTAAAGAATCTTCAACACCTATCACCACAATATTGTTGAAACTGTAGGTGTGCGGTTCGATGAGACTAATGGCTCACAAAGAGAGCACCTACCTATGACGCCCCAAGACCGACGCTTCAGATGACTTCCATGTTTTCCGAGTTTCGTCGGGGGATTTGTTTTGTCTGTTGCATTCATCTTTGCATTATGTGCATTGCATCATGTCATCATGCCATCATGCCATTTCATTTTTTTAAACTCAACTAAATAAAATGCAAAGATCTTTGATCTATTTAAATTGAGGGAACTCACATGGTGATTTCTCTCTCTATAACATATCCTCCCAATATATTAGGGAGCTATAATATATATTCTAACACACTTTCAAAGTAATTCCATGTATTTTCCACTTCAAGTTTGGTCCTCAAACTTTGCCCATAATTTCTTTCATCGCTTTCCTGATCTCCACAAAATTTCCAAACATTTTTGGACACTTCAAAAACCAAGTCCTAGTTCAAACCCATTTGAATGAAATTCAAATGAGTTTGCATTTACATCTTTCAATCATGACCTTTTCTATTTTCTCGGACCAAGCACATTTTTGTGAGTCTGGGAAAATTATCCACGTGCGCACATTCTTTCCCTAACCCCTCCCTCTTTATTTTTCTTCTCCTTAGTTGTTTTCTGCTAAAGAAATAAGAACAGGGAGAGAGAGAGCCCAGCCATGCGACTTGGGCCTCCTGCAGCCCACTGGCCTAGCCCACCAAGTCCCTGACCTAATCCCTAACCCGATCGATCCCTACTCCTCGTCTCCTCCACCAACGCCGCCACCTCTCCTCCTTCTCGATCCCCATCTCTCCCGATCCCCTCGCTCCCTCTGCTCACCTCGCCCCCTCCACTGCGAGATCGCTACCTCCCGTAGCCGTCAACCGAGTCGGCTCTCCTCGTAGCGCTGCCTCCTCGTCTCATTGTCGCCGTGGCCCACCGCCAACACCTCCACCCTTCTGCGCCTTGCCTCGCACTTTCCCGTGGCCACGGCAGCCAAGCGCGGGCTTGCCGTCATGCTGCGTCGTCGATGGTCTGCTGCGACCAGCAAGGCCACCCCACGCGCGACCCCGACACCATGATGCAGATGCTCTTCCCGCGCACTGCCGGACCTCACCGTAGCCAACAGCATCGCCCCTACCGCGCCTCCCTCCGCTTCTTCTGCTGCAGTGCGCCGCCACCGCGGGGCTGCCCTGCCGTCGACCTCGCCCTGCCTCTCTTGCTTTCCCGCGCCGCATGCGCGTCGACCTCCGCTACCTTCCTCGCTGACCCACGTGTCGTCGTGCTCCTGTTTTGTTATGTTCCAGCCCGAAGGAGTTGGCTGCGTCAATCCTCTTGAACGCCTCCGACCGTCATCACCACCATGGCTTCACTGGCCTCTTCATAGCACGCGTGCCGAGCTGCCCCTGCCTCCTTCGACCACCACCATCGCCTCCGTGCCTGCTTGCTGCAGCTGCCATGCCCTCCTCAACCTATTGCACCACCACCGCGGCTAACCTCACAGGCCACTCCATGATTCTCCGGGATGCCTTGTTTCCTCTTCTGTTCGGCCACAAGTGCATCGACCATCATACAGAGCACCTGGGCATGGTTGCCTTTCTTGCAGGTGCTTCGTTTGTTGCTTCATGGAAACGTCGCCAAGTACCTCTACGATCGCTGTATCACCAAGACCGTCTCAGATTATGACAAGTACCACTACGCCTGAAGATGTAACGAGTACCTCTATCGATGGACCGAATGTCTACGAACCGTGTACGACTACCGTCGCCGAAGGCTGTCGAGTGAACAATAACCATCACTGTGGATCCAACAAGTCCTCTGAGATCGACTTCATGGAACGAGAAGTACTTTGACGACCGTTGTTCGCCAAGTACCCCTTCAGATTGCTAAGTTCGACTACCATCACCGTGAACCGCTACCGGAATGTGCACCACTACTTACACTTTCGTCGACGAGGACCGATAGTACCACTACTTCCCACGACGGCCTGTGAATAACCACATCGCATCGAACCCGGACCGTTCCGAAAAGGCGTGCTTCGAAGGTATAACCTCGAGACAACGCCCGTGGACCTAATGCATGTGTTATAGGAGATGCATGTTTGGATGTTGTATCCACCTTTGAACGTTAGTTGTTCCCTCGCTTGACACCACCGTCGACCCGTGGAAACCTAGTAACCGGGAGCACCCCACCGTTCATCGCATAACACACTCCCGTCACATTTTCTTTTGCACCGGCATCTCAATCGAGTTACCGGAACTGGAATGTTGCTGTGGCACCATTTCCATTGTCGTTGCGGTGGAACCTCTTTCGTTTCTGCCACAATGACAAATGCTTCATAACATGCTCACGTAACATTTTCATAAAATTGCATAAACTTGTATATGTCATCCGCATCATGATAACAACATTTAAAATGTTTAAAATTGATGTTTCCTTTAAATTGCTAAATAACATGTGGGGATTTTCAGGAGTTGTTGTTTGTTGTTCCGGCCACATTTAAAATGCCTAAATGTGTAGTTTACTTATGTTTCACATCTTGCCCTGTTTAACAACATTTAATATTGTTGGGTACATAAACGGGAGAGAACTAAATAATTAAATGTGGTGTTTTGTCAATATGCAACTCATTGCATATTGAGCTCCACTTAACTTGTAGTTTTGTTTGTGCACTTTGCCATCCCATGTTTCATTAAATCAAACATGCATCATACTTGGTTGTGCATCATGTCATGTTTATGTGATGGTTCTTTACTATGTTGCTTGCTTCTTTCCGGGTTGCTCCTATCGTTAGCTTCGGTTTTGTTCCAGAGTTGCGAGGATTCGTTAGACTACGTTGGGTCGTCCACTTCTTAGACTCATTCTTCTTCCTTGCGGGTTCTCAGGCAAGATGACCATACCCTCGATATCACTTCTATCTTTGCTTGCTAGTTGTTCGCTATACCGCTATGGCGCGCTATCTACCACTTGTTTATCAAGCCTCCCAAATTGCCATGATAGCCTCTAACCTTTTTCAACCGTCCTAGCAAACTGTTGTTTGGCTATGTTACTACTTTTGCTCAGCCCCTCTTATAGCATTGCTAGTTGCAGGTGAAGTTGAAGTTTGTTCCATGTCGGAACATGCATATGTTGGGATATAACTTTATCTTTTATTTAATTCAATGCATCTATATACTTGGTAAAGGGTGGAAGGCTCGGCCTTATGCCTGGTGTTTTCTTCCACTCTTGCCGCCTTAGTTTCTATCATACCAGTGTTATGTTCCTTGATTTGCGTTCGTAACGCGGTTGGGTTTATGGGACCCCCTTGACAGTTCGCTTTGAATAAAACTCGTCCAGCAAGGCCCAACCTTGGTTTTACATTTGCCTAACAACCTATACCTTTCCCTTGGGAGTAATTAACCCAAGGGTCATCTTTATTTTAACCCCCCGGGCCAGTGCTTCTCTAAGTGTTGGTCTGAACTGAGTAGACTGCAGGCCACCTCGGGGAAACTTGAGGGCTGGTTTTACTTGTAGGATGTCTCATCCGGTGTGCCATAAGAACGAGATATGTGCAGCTCCTATCGGGATTTGTCGTCACATTCGGGCAGTCTTGCTGGTCTTGGTTTACCATTGTTGAAATGTCTTGTAACTGGGATTCCAAGTCTGATCTGGTTGTTTCGGGATAAGGAATATCCGTCGTTGATCGTGAGAGCTTGTGATGGGCTAAGTTGGGACACCCCTGCAGGGTATAAACTTCCGAGAGCCGTGCCCGCAGTTATGTGGCAGATGAGAATTTGTTAATATCCAGTTGTAGAGAACTTGACACTTGACTTAATTCAAATGCATCAACCGCGTGTGTAGCCGTGATGGTCTCTTTTCGGCGGAGTGCGAGAAGTGAACACGGTCTTGGGTTATGTTTGGACATAAGTAGCTTCAGGATCACTTCTTGATCACTTCTAGGTTCATGACCGTTGTGTAGCTTCTCATCTTACTCTTATTTTGCGTATGTTAGCCACCATGTTTTGCTTAGCGCTTGCTGCAGCTCCACGTCATTACCACATCCTACCCATAAGCTTAAATAGTCTTGATCTCGCGGGTGTGAGATTGCTGAGTCCTCGTGACTCACGGATACTTCCAAATAGTTGCAGGTGCTGATGATGCCAGTGCAGGTGATGCAACCGAGCTCAAGTGGGAGCTCGATGAAGATCTTGGTCGTTTTTATGTGTCTTTTCCGGTTGATTAGTAGTGGTGCCTAGTTGGGATGCTCGGGGATCTTGCATTTGGGGTTGTCTTCCTTTATTTTGGTTCCGTAGTCGGACCTTTGATTGTACTCTGGATGATGTATGTTTAACTTGTTATTTGTGTGAAGTGGCGATTGTAAGCCAACTCTTTATCCCTTTCTTATTCAATACATGGGATTGTGTGAAGATTACCCCTCTTGCGACAAAACCACCATGCGGCTATGCCTCTAAGTCGTGCCTCAACACATGGGAGATATAGCCGCATCATGGGCATTACAAGTTGGTAAACAGAGCCATCCCGGACTTAGGAGCCCCCTGCTTGATCGAATCGCTGATGTTGTTAGCTCTAGAACAAATATGTTTTGAGTCTTAGGATTATATATATCGGAGAGTAGGATTCTTTTTACTCCTCAGTCCCTTCATCACTTTGGTGAGGCCTCCTGACGTAGAAGTTTTGACTTTCCTCTCCTCAAATTTCACTATATTTTTTAGGATCACGTGGGTATCTTGCAATCGTTCCGATAGTCTTGTGACGAGAACATTGTTCTTGGTGCCTTCTGACATTTAGGGGTTGTGGCAGTGTCCCGGGGAGTTGAGCTCCAAGGTGTTGTCATCACAATTTTATCGTTGCAGTTCTGGAATACTTGAGTCCACCGACATCGAAAAACTCTTTTATGCAGTTGTTGGTGAGATAACCTCGACGCCACCCAGTACTGGGGCGGGAGTTCGGGAGTATTGCCATAACTCGTATAACGGATGCTTTTCGAAGGTTGAGGTACATGATTTCTGAAGGTTTCTCAGTTATGTGTTGAAGGATGGATACATCTGGATGTAGAGATTGTTAGTTTGGGTAAGATATTATGCTTTCCCTGTATCCCCAACACCAGATTGCATAACCAGAAACTTTCGGGAGTTTTTAGGTGGGAATTTAAGTATCTCGTAGGATATCTTTCCAACAGACACATGATACGATATGGGGTCTATCATATGTTTGTTCCGGCTTATTCCGCAAGCCAAATCCTTTGTTTTTGTTTTAGGTTGTGGTAGTCAAATGTGGATTCCATACCTTTTTTCTAAATGGTGTTCTCATACTTTTATGTGAATACTAATACGTCTTGTTTATCGAGATTGTCATGTCAATCCTTTTCAACCGGTGTGCTTCTCTTCAAGTTAATCATATCCTTTCAATTTCTGCTAGATTAGTTATCAGTTCTTCACAATGGTGTTTGTTTCATCCACCCCAACTTGCCTTTGTTTTCCCGCCCTCCCACCCTTTTCTTCAAGGACTCAGATTTCTTAATCAAGTATCCCTTTATTGATGGGAAGTATCTCCATTCTTTTCCATCAATATTCTTATCCTGTGAATCTTAGGAAGATACTAATGAAGATTCAAGTTCAGCATTCTTCGTTCACTTTCTTCTCCGGTGGATTCAATTCAAGCTTTGTCGATCATATCCTTTCCTCGTTTCAAATGTTTTCTCATGCCGTTGCACCTCTTAACCATCCATTTGTCGCTATTCATTTGTTCTGGAGTGCTGAAGATATTTCAGGTGATTCGTGTTTTCATTCCTAATCGGTTCAAGATATCTCGAGGTTGTTGTCGCTTTTGAGCCATTTAATTCAACCGGCACAATCTTTTTTTTAAATGTTCAAGAGTGTTTTCTTTTGAGTGGTCCTTAACTCGCAGGCCTTTTCCCAAGATCTTACCTAACTCTTCTAATTTATCCGGAGTGATTCCTGAATTCTTTTCAAAAGGTTGACGTATGAATGATTTATCATCAGTCAAATGTCTTTCTCAAGATCTTTCAAATTCTTTTCATTGTTGGTTCAACCTTTCTAATTTTCATTCCGGAGTGCCTCAAAGATTCATGGTGGTGTTTCTCGTCGTCATTCTCGGATTTTGAAGACCGAAGAGGAGTTCCTCTTAAATCCTCACCCGTTCTTCCAAAGATGTGAAGTTCTAGCTTGATGCTATCCTCTCATAATTGTTTTCGATTAGGAGCATTCTTTTTACCCTTCCAGAGCAATTCAGGTGTCTTTTCAGTTTGATTCTCTGAAGGCCATCATTTCGGGTTTATTCATTCTCAGCTTTCAGCTCTCGTTCTCCAAATCTTACCGGTGGATCGCTCAAGTATTCTCTAGTCAGTTCATGAGCTCTTTGTTTCTCTTGTATCTAAATTGCTTCAAGTATCTTCGTTCATTTTCTAATTCCTCCCGGTGATTCGTTCTCTTTTCTTCATTCGTTTTCAATTCTTATGGTGGTTCATTCATTCGTTCTTTCCAAATCCTAGTGGTGGTTGGTTGAAGACCTTCCCAAGCTTGCGCTATATCTCTCGTTAATCCTTTTCAACTAGAATAAGTAGTATGCCAAATCCATTGCTTGTCATCAATTTAATTTGATGAAGGATAAGCATACAGTAAATCTTATTCTTATTTCCTCTAGGTGATTAATCTCTTGTTTCCGGAGTTTGTGCATCATATCACATTCTTGGTTTCTAGTTGTTCATCTTTTTTTCCGGAGTTGCAACTTTTCTCTGTGATCTCGTCACGAAGCTCCATCTAAATCATTACAAGGCTCACCTTGTTCTTTCAACTTCTCTTTGTTTCTATCATTCTTTTATTACAGGAGTTCTTCATGTAGGCTCTACATGGTGGTTCATCAAGGAATTAATTTGTTCTCGAAGTGTTCGCTAAGATTCTTATTGGATGAGCTCAATCATTCTTAATCTTGCATTCCCAAGTGCAATTCTTTCTACCTTTGCTTTTGAGGTGGTGTTATGTCACTCTTGACAATTTCCCTTCGTGTTTCACGATTCACAAGTTGTCAGGAATGAGATATTTTAAACCCATCATTTTCATTTTGTTCATGAGATCTTTTTAACCCAAGAATTTCTCCGTTGGTGTTATCTTGGTATAGATTTCACTTAAAGCCTTCCCTAAGGAATGTTGCTAATTGTGGTGTCTATCGATAATCCAAGTTTCTTCCTATCCTCTCGGTGAAAGAAGTTTTCATCTCTTCGTTGATCTCAAGCAAACAATTGTTTTCCTTTAGTGGCCGGTTGTCACCTCATAATTTTGAGATGTTTCCCACAAGCTCATGAGAACCATATATTTTTCTTGCTAATTCTTCCAACAACACCGTTCAATCCTACTTTTTAAGGATGCCCTCTTAAATTCATTTCAGGAAGAACATGTTGTTTTCTTCGTAGTTCTTTTGATTCCATTCTTACATTTGTTCCAGAGTCTTGGTGACGTTGCTCTCTTTGAACCACCACTCGTTCTGCCAAGATCATGTTCTTTTCCTTGCGTATCCTTTTAACCAGAGTGTTGTGTCCTCTGCTCAAGTTCTTTTCATTTTATCAAGTCTTGCATCTCTTTACAATCGGAGTGTTGTTCGAATTTGTTCCTCCTTGTTCATTGTTTATCTTGTTTCAACCAGAGTGGTTTCAATTCCTTCTTGTCCATTGTGCTCGTCATTCGTAGCTTTGCAACCTCCAAGGTTCACATGGTGTTCCTTGTTTCTCTTTTCTATAGGAGTGCTCTCAATTTCGTTCAACTCTGTTGTATTCTTTCTTTCAAGTTTTCAACCTCTCAAGGTTCATTGGTTTCACTCATTTGTCAAAGAAGCAATTTTGTCTTACCTCTTCCTCTTTTGTTTTTTCCGGGTTCCATCCTTAGATCTCGGGTCGAGATCTCTTGTAAGTGGAGGAGAGTTGTGACGCCCCAAGACCGATGATTAAGATGCCTTCCATGTTTTCTGAGTTTTGTCGGGGGATTTGTTTTGTCTGTTGCATTCATCTTTGCATTAAGTGCATTGCATCATCTCATCATGCCATCATGCCATCATGCCATTTCATTTTTTAAAAACTCAACTAAATAAAATGCATAGATCTTTGATCTATTTAAATTGAGGGAACTCACATGGTGATTTCTCTATATAACATATCCTCCCAATATATTAGGGAGAAATAATAAATATTCTTACACACTTTCAAACTAATTCCATGTATTTTCTACTTCAAGTTTGGTCCTCAAACTTTTCCCATAATTTCTTTCATCGCTGTCCCGATCTCCACAAAATTTCCGAACATTTTTGGACACTTCAAAAACCAAGTCCTAGTTCAAACCCATTTGAATGAAATTCAAATGAGTTTGAATTTACATCTTTCAATCATGACCTTCTGCTGCTTCTACAGAGTAGATGGACAAAGAAATTGAAGCGGATGATATCCCTTCAACTCGAATCATCTCATCACCTATGCCTTAGTTCACAGCTGAAGAGGCAGGCTTTGAAGAACTGAATGAGGAAGATGAAGACGTGGATATTGGGTGCTCCACTCCAGTGCTAAATGATGACTATTGGGATAGTCAGCACCCCAACTCTCCGCTCTTCATCCCACTCCAAGAAATCCCTCAGTCCCCTGTGCACACCGAAGTTATTACAGGCTCTGAAGAACCTCCCGTTCCTGAAGCACCTCCAGCCACTAGCACTGATGAAAATACTGTTGAAGCAATTCCAGCCACCAGCGCTGATGACAATGCTACTGAAGAAATTCCAGCCACTAGTGCTGATGAAAAAGCTGCTGGAACCAGGCTGCAACTGAAACTGAAACTCCTCAGCCTGTGGTTCCTGAGAACGTGATTCCTGAGGCTATGATGACTTTGACTGACACTCCTCAGCTCAAGCCGAAGAATCCCTTCTCCAAGAAGCAAGAATTCAAGGCTGCTGACTTCTTCCATGAGCTTATATTCTTCATAGATTACAACCCATATGACTCTGCTCATCTTAGAAGGAAGCGTTTCTGGACTGCCAGCCAAGCAAACTTCTATTATTCACTACTTTTCAATAAGGACAAAGTTTCTGACCGTGCAAATATTCCTCATGTGGACATGGAATCACTACCTTGCTTCATGCCAATCCTCAGTGTTCTTCACGATGCTGGACTGCTCGACTTCTGCACTGATATATGTGATTGGAATGGAGAACTAATTCTTCAGTTCTATGCCACGTTGCACATCACAGGAAATGCTGAAGATGTGAACTCTTGGGTATTGGACTGGATGACAAAGAATACTCACTTCAAACCACCGTCCTCTGAATTGCTTCATGACTTGTCTGTCAGTCCTCCCCTTGAAGGTGCGTGTTGTATATATCATGAACCTGAACTTACTGACAATTATATGCAAGTGTTGATGAAGCCGCTGAAGCCCGGTCAAGCCTCAACGACCAAATTCCTCGTGAAGGAATTACTGTATGTACCACGGACTGTATATCGCATCTTGTCCAAGACTTTGAGTCTATCAAGGTCCACGACTCTAATTAAGAAGAGGTCGTGGTATCATGAAGAATCTGCTATTCAACATCATTTATGGCATCCCTGTCAACTACCATGATTTCTTCATAAGGACTCTAGACAACGTTGCACTGTCTCCTTTTGAATTGAAGCCTTACGCTCCCTGAATTATGAGATTCTTCATATCAAGGTCTTCAATCAACTACAAGGCTGATTTGCAGAATCACGTTAGTTACTTGCCCATGATAAAAGTCCTCAAGCGGACATTTTCCTCAGTTGATGAAAAGGGCAAGGCTACTGCTATTATTGATGAAGGCATTCGTCCATTGGATGGTCAGTTCCACAAAGCTGCATCTTATTCCACCAATGATGACTCTGCCACTCATGACTCTGCCGCCAATGCCTCAAAGAAAAATCCTCAAGGCACAGCTCCAAGGGTGATGACTGATCGTGATTTTCTCCTCAGTCTTCACCAGAAGGTCGATCGCAACCACAAATGGGTTAAGCGTCAGTTTGGCTCTATTCTTCACAACATGACTGCTACACACAATGTAGTGAAGAAAAACCACTTCTACCTCCATAAAGTATTCAATCGTACCTGGGCTGTTCTGTCTCATCTCTATGGTGAAGAAGATCTGAAGCAAATGGGTTTCAAGCAGGACTTTGAATGGTCCCAACCACCAGCGAAGAAATTCTAGAAGACCAAAGTTCCTTCCTTGGTAGCCAGCTCATATTCTTCATCGCGTGAGACTGATGAGCATGAAGATTTGGAAGACACTGCGGCAGGCCCTACCTCAACAACCGACCCCAACAATGCTGGCGCTCCTTCATCGACTCAGTGATGATATTCTTCAGGGGCGTTAGTCCTCACTTTTCGTCCCTTTTGATCATTCGATGACAAAGGGGGGATTTTAGTTAGTCTTCAAGCGGGTCTCTTTATATGGGCGTTTTTTCTAAGTTACAACTCTCGTTCTTCTGAAGTTTTATTAGATCGAGCTTTAACTTTAACCCGATGGTGGTCTGATACTTTTGCTATGTTCTTATGCATGCTATTTCCCCATATATGCTAATGCACGCATGCTAAATCATATCAGTCACCATATTTCATCATGCATTTCAAATTCTTCATATCTTATGTTAAATGCATGTATGAATTACAAGATATAGGGGGAGATCTCCATGATTCTACTCTTCAAATGTGCATTACATCAAAAGAAAATTCCTCACTATGCACATCTTCAGGGGGAGTTCTTCTATATATTGCAATCAAATTCTTCAATATTAGTATTTACCCTTCATATGTTTATCCCCGTTGAAAACTTAACCTATATTGTCATCAATCACCAAAAAGGGGGAGATTGTAAGTGCATCTAGTGCCCTTAGTGATTTTGGTGTATTGAAGACTTATAGGTTAAGGGACTAATGCATTTGTGAGTGTACACAGGTCTATAAGTCTATGAGGAGTTTGATATTCACAGAGAAAGTCGACCCCTAAAAATGAATGTCTTTGACTGAAGACTTTGGATTTCTGAAGACTTTCTGAAGACTTTGAAAGTGAAGAAATTGGTGTGACCGTGAAGACTTGTTATTCATATGAGGAACATGAAGCATGAAGACTTCTGTTTTGGTAGTTTCATTTTCTCTTTCTTGTGTCATAGGAAACATCGTAATGTTAAAGGGGGTCGAGGTAAAACTAAGGAAAAGTTTCCAAGTGATGCTCATCTCAAAATCCTACACCTACCAATCCCTTCGAGTGAAGCCATTGGAAATCTCATACAGTTCAGTCAATTTCTTCAGTGACAGAGCGAAGTTCTTCTGGTCTTTGAGGAATTTGTTCTGACTGAGGAGTTAGGAATTCGCCAGTGCGGATTACCTATAAGTAAGGAACATGATAGCCCTGAGGAATTTGATAGTAAAATTTCCGACCGTTGCTCTGCTACGTGCCAGCTGTCCCAAAATATCTACCCACTTAACAGTCATATATTGAAGGGCATTTATGTCTTATCATGTTGGGATGCTCCCTAGGCTATAAATAGCTGCCCCCTACAACCATTTGCTGGTTGGCTGCTCCGCGAGAAACTGACACTTATCATTGAGAGCATCCCATCCTCCGACGACTTTGAGCGAAAATCATCAAGTGAGGGAAAACCCAAAACCCCAAACCAAACACCTACAAACCCAAAGTGATTGAGCGTCACTGAAGAGATTGTTCCTGTGTGGAACCGATGCTTGTTACCTTTGAGGACTGTGCATCCTACAGACGGTTAGGCATAATGGTCTAGAGCATCCAAGAGGAAATTGTGGATCGCTGGGTGACCAAGTTTGTGAAGGTTTCGAAGTCACCTAAAAACTTACCACGAGTGATTGGACGAGGTCTGTGTGACCTTAGTTCAAGGAGAATACGGTGAGGACTGTGTGTCCGGGACTGTGTGTCCTCAGGTTTAAATACCTAGCTGTCGGATTTTGGGTTCTGGCAAAACCCTTAAGGTTCGAACACTGGGGTGCGCGCGAAGATCTCTCCCTCACCGATCACGCCCTCAAGCACTTTGCAATCTCAAAGGCTAACTCGACGAACTCGCAACACAAGGGACACAAGATTTATACTAGTTCGGGCCACCATTGTAGTGTAATACCCTACTCCAGTGTGGTGGTGGTGGATTGCCTCTTGGGCTGATGATGAACAATGCAAGGGGAAGAAGAGCCTCCTGAGGAGAGGTGTCCTTGTCCTTGGTGGACTTGTGGTTGTCGGGATCGACCTCCGGTGATGTTCCTTTCTAGCTACGGTGGCTAGTCCTATTTATAGAGGCCTTGGCCCTCTCCCCAAATATTGAGCGGGAAGGGAGCCAACAACGGCCAATTTGAAAGGGGACAGCTAGTACAGCTTATCCTGACAAAAGTAGTCTTCGCCTGCCAAAGGCTCTAGTGGTGAAGCCGTCTTGGGCTCAATGGTGACCTCTGTCCTGCCGTCCTACTGACCCTGGTCTCATTGCACCGATATGGAAACCTTTGCTTGACGCCTCAGTACTCTTTATCTGCGCTTGCCTCCTTAGCACCAAAGAGGAAACAAGGACACTACACGCTGGCACCCGCCTGGCGCTCGCCTGATCTCGATCGTCATGGCTCACGTCATTGGAACCTCGCGAGGTTTGCCTGGCCTTGTTCTCTCCGCCCCTTGCGAGCTAGCCTGGTGAGGCCGCTCCTGAGGAGGTCTTGTGTCGTCTGCCTCACGAGGCTTGGCCCCTCGCGAGGGTCTTGAATGCTTGTTGGTGAAGATGGGCCATACATGCCCGCTTGCAGAGCCACACCGTGGGCCGCAGGCAGGCAAGTCTGGGGACCCCCGTTCCCAGAACGCTAACAGTAGCCCCCGGGCCAAAGGTGCGCTCGGGCTTGGCTTCGAGGCGAAGCCAAAGGGCAAGTGCGGAGCGCCACGGGGCCCAATAGCCTACGGCCTTGGTCGATGCATGGTGGTTGATTGGACGTGGGCGTCTCCGCTTCCCCACATTGTCTCGGCAACTGCCCGACTGTCAAAAGGCTGGCGTAGACAGCGCTTGCCTTTACTGCTTCCTTTTGCCTTGCTCCAGATCCCCTTTCTTGCTCCCTGCTTCCGAAATCTCCAGATCTACTCCCATCCCCTTCCGCATTAGTGACCAATGGCGCCCCGGAGGGTCAAGCTTCCCTCGTCGCCGGCTTGGTACGAGCCAGCTCTCGACGCGCCCAATGTCTCGGAGACAAACCTCACCACCACACGCTTGCTGACGACGGGGGAGAGCAACATGAAGGGGAAGACTGGGTTTCAGGTCGGTTTCGACATGCCGGAGCCTGAGGGAAGCACCTTCTTCCCGTTCTTTACGAGCAGCATTGTCGCGGGGCTGGTTCCCCCTTTTCTGACTTCTTCTACGAGGTCCTTGACCACTACAGGCTGCAGGCGCTGCATCTTCATCCGAACTCTATCCTTCTCTTGTCGATCTTCGCCTATTACTGCAAGGCATACCTCGACGTGATGCCGTCCGTGGCTCTGCTGCACCACTTCTTCTTCCTCCGCATCAATGATGGTCATATCTCCAGTTGTGCCAATTTCATCGCGGCCAGCAAGGCCAACTCAATCGCGAAGATTGGGAAGAAGACCGACGGCTTCTGGAGCAAGTGGGCCATGATGGACGCCAAGTGCGCCCACCCACGCTTGACACTGCCGACGGAGATGCCCCAGTCCGGCAAAGGGTGGTCTCGCGTGAAGCTCACTGAAGAGCGGGCGACGTTGGTGATGGAGCAGATGAACACTGACCTGAAGCCGGGCAACGTGAAGGCGGCAAAGGTGACAGGGGCCATGCTCCTGAGGGAATTCCTGATGCTGCGCATAGCCCCGCTTGAGGCGCATACCCGCCCCTTGTGGAAGCTTGGGAACGAAGACGACAAGGTTCGCCTAAGCCTGAAAGCCTTGTCCGATGATGAGCCGGTTGTGGCTCTCCACCTCCTAGTCAAGGACGACCAGGAGTACCCGCCGAATGCTTTCACTCCCTTGTTCCGCCGCAAGGACGGGGCGCTGGTCGTGGCCGCCAGGCCGACCTTTGACGGGCGTGGGCTGGTGCCGCCGGTGCCCACCGGGGCCCCTGCGACGCCGATGCTGGTGGAGTTGTCTTCTGGTGAGTCCCGCAGGGAGGAAGAGGAGGAGGAGGAAGACTTGGAGGTGACCCCTGAAGGCACGGGGGAGACCTCCCCCTTGAGCAAAGCTGACATCCTCCGCACCCTTCCTGACGACGACGAGGCTGACGCCCGCCATGAGAAGGGAGAGCCACCCGTAATCCCAACGAGCGACCGGCCGACGCTGATCTCCCGGGATGTGGCTTCTGCTACGGCGCTACCTGGAGCCGCTTCCGGCCCAGCTGCTGCTACTGCTTCTGCTCCCGGAGCTGGCGTGCCCGCGCCTCGGGTCGCGAAGCTCTCCGGCTTCAGGCTCCCAAAGTAGAGGGACCACACCGCGGTGGATCAGTAAGTGTTCTCGTTGCGCCTTGTTCTTGCTGCTGATGCTTGTTTCTGACTCCTCTTCCTTGTTGTGTAACTAGGTCGACGCCTGCGGCAAAGAGGAGAAGGGAGAGCGAGGTGATGCTGCTTGAGACCAGGTCGCCTCCTGTGGTCGCGCACCTCTCCATGAGCAAAGGTGGGGACGGTGCTCGTGCATCTCTGGCCTGATCATCCTCGCGAGGCTGGGTGGAGCATCCTCGGGAAAAGTCAGCCCCCGAGGCCCCACTGACTCGGGAGGTGCCAGAGTACGGCTCTGGTGCTGAGGTCCAAGAGGCTCGGGAGTTCCCTTCCTCCTAGGCCATGGTGACGATGACGCCTCTTCCTCCTCCTTCTGCCATGTTGCTGACCCAAGATTCCTCTGCTTCTCCTAACGTCCTAGAGCGGGCCCTTTCTAAGATGGCCCGGCTGTGAGAAGATGTCTAGAGCGCCGAACCCCTCCTAGCGGCTGGGCGCCTGGAGCTGGTCTCTGGTTGGCTTCATTCTGACGTGTCCGTTCGGGCGGCGCTGAGCCAGGTCGTGGTGACCTCTGAGGGGGAGAAGCGAGCCGCAGCTCAGGTAGTAGTTGCTCCCGAGGTGGCACTGAAGGACGCCGAGGCCTCCCAAGGTCGCTCCCGGGTGCTGGAGGCCGAGCTGAAGATCCTGCGGGAAGAGCGTGCCGAAGATGCCCGTGGCCGTAAGGCAGATGAAGAGAGGATGAAGTCTCGGGAGGACGCCATCAAGGGTCACGATGCCGAGCTGGAGCAGCTGGCGCAGGCGCAGGCCGCTGAGCGCGGCCGGCTAGAGGAGCTCGAGCAAAAGGTGCAGGCTGAGAAGGCCGAACTCGACGCCAAGGCGAAGGTTCTGGCCGAGGACCGCACGGCCTTCGCACTTCTCGAGAAGAGGTCTCGCGAGGCTCTAAAGTCACTCTATGAGAAGGGCTTGGAGAAGCCGTGGGCCACCAATGAGGACGGCCCCGCCCAGTTGCTTCCCTACATGGTCGAAGCGCTTGAGGAAGTCATGTGCGGCATCGGCCCCATGGCAAAGGAAGAGGCCCGCGTCCTTTCTTCAGCCGCGCTGACGCACGTCTTCAGCCACCTCCATCTTCGCGATCCGGCCGCCCGCCTTGACGAGCTGCTGGAGCCCGTGGCTGATGAACACTGCGCAGCTACCACCACAGTCGTGAAAGATCAGGTGGAAGCTCTGCTGGAGAAGTTCGACGCCTTCGCCCCCGCGCCTTCGACCGGTGGTGCAGGTGAAGGCGAGGCCACCCAGGAGGGGGCGCCTCTTGCAAATACCAGCGGTATCCAGGGATGACTGGCTTGCGGCTCCTTTCCTGTTAAAACTCCTGCAACATGTCGCGTGCCTCGTGGAGGCGTTTAAACTTGTGTTTGATATTCGGAGAATAATATGTCTTGTAATATTTGCTTTGAGATTTTCCGATTTCCTTCCCATCTGCTTTACGTTCTACGCCGGCAGAGCCCGACCCCGCGCATACTTCAGCCGCCGTTGGGCCGACCAGATCACCAGGACGGACCAAGGAGTGAGGGGCTACGTGGTCAGTCAGTCTCCTGAGTCGCGATGCTCAGGAGTCCCCTTGACGCGCAAACAGCTTGTGGAAAGGAGATGTAATGGTAGGTCTGGTGTTCTACGTCGGCAGAGCCCGACCCCGCGCATACCTCAGCCGTCGTTGGGCCGACCGGATCACCAGGATGGACCAAGGAGTGATGGGCTACGTGGTTAGTTAGGCTCCTGAGTCGGGATGCTCAGGAGTCCCCCTTGACGTTCAAACGACCTTCATACCTTAGCTCCACTTGGGAGGGCGCGCGACGACCAGGTCCGAGGGACCTGGTGGGGTGGCGTACGCTTGGGCGTGACCCGAGCGCAGCCCCCGTGCCCAGCCCCCTCGCGCAGCTCTTTCGAGGGGGGCATTGCGTTGAGGCAAGAAACCGAGCGCGGAGGCTCCCTGAGGTTGATACGGCCGTGAGGCCGCCCTCAGTTGTTTATCACCACGACAGACCATGGCGCTTCCGCACTTGCATGGGCATAGCCGCTCCTTGACAGTGTCGACTGCCAGCGCAGAGCATGGTGCTTCCGCTGGTACGTGGGAGGGGACTCCCTCCTGCGGAGAGCCCCCGGGGCATGTACAATCCCGCCCTGACACGTGGCTTGCACGACGGGGCTAGATGAGGTGTGTCTGGGCACTCGTGAGCCAGCGCGGGACTTAGGAGGCCCTACCTCAAGGCGGGTTGCACCTGGTCTTGATTCGGGTTCGCTGTGTTGGCCCTGCGAGGTGGCCAGACAACCTGCGCCGAACGAATCTCCTGAGGTTATCGCATGAGAAAGCCAAGCACCAACGGCCCCAGGAGGTGACGTGAACGGGGCCGGCCCGCCAGGCAGTGCTCAGCCGTTGGATTGATCGAAGCTGCAGGGACGGGCCCAAGCACAGACACCGTGCCTAACCCTCTCACGCGAAGGGTCCTGAAGAAAGACGACCGGCGCGCGGCTCCCACGATGGGTGACAATCAAGCAGGTGATAGTCATAGATAGATTAAGCATGGAAGGAAAACTAGCTCAGGTAAGTGCATGAACGATACGCGTCACTGGGTCCGGCCCGAGCAGCTTGGGGATGATGCAGCCCGAGGGGCGCCCCCAGCAAGGTAAGCGGAAGACATAAAAAAGAAGGGATACATGCCATAGGGACGGACCCACGCGGCCTGGGAATGATGCAGCCCTGAGGGCGCTCCCAGCTAAATAAACTTGGAAAATGTCACTTGGTTCCGTTGATGAAGGGGTGTTGAGGCAGCTGAAGGTACGCGGTGAAGGGGTTGCTCCTCACGAGCCATCGAGGCCCTGAGCCTCGGGAGGCTCTGGGGGTCCAGGCAGTTTCTTGAGGACTGTCGCCATCTCTGCCAGGACTGCGTGGTGCCTGGCCTCCTGGCCCGCCATGACGCTTCGCAGGTTGCGCTGGAAGGCAGCAGCCACGCTCGGCAAGTCGAATGGCATGCGAACGTAGCTGTGAGGTGGACCTTTGCAGCACCCAACACGCGAAGGTCAGAAGTGCTCCTGAGATGTGGCTCGATTGATCCCTGGTATGTCGATGCAGACGCGCAGCTCACCACCCTCGCCTGGGTGGGGAGCAGCGCTAGGTGGGTGGCAGTCGCCGCGTAATGCTCTTGCTTCCTGAAGCTCCTGAGATACCTTGGTGATGACCTCCTGAGCACCGGGCGCTCCTTGCACAGTGTCCTCCTGAGGGAGACGTGCTGCGAAGCACGCCTCCAAGTGGTGTCCGAGCGCCTCCCTCGCGATGTTGGCAAGGTCTGAGGCCCTCCAGAAGAGAGCCCCCGAGCCCTGGCCAAGGAGGGTGTCGGGTGCGCCTTCCTATGCGACAGAGGGGGCGCCCCAGTTGCGGGTGCTGATCCTCACGAGGTTCCACTTGCGGCGCTGCCCTCCCAAGGTCCGGCATGGAGTAGCCGCTTCTTCTTCTTGGGGATGACCTCAGGAGTGTATCGAGCTGCATTGTTGTCGGGGTCTTCGATTGACGCTGCTTGGCAGGCGCGCTCGAGGGAGCACACCGCATCTCTTTCTTTGCAGGGGACTTTGATGATCCCGCCAGTCCGTGGCATCTTGAGGATGTTGTAGCCATGGTGCATCACTGCCATGAACTTGGCCAGGGCTAGATACCCGAGGATGGCATTGTATGGCAGACGAATGTGAGCGATGTCGAAGTCGATGAGCTCGGTGCAGTAGTTGTTGCGTTCTCCAAAGGTGACTGGGAGGCGGAACTGACCTATCGGCATGGTGGAGCCGTCGGTCACTCCTGAGAAAGGCTTGGTAGGTTGAAGCTGATCGTATGGCAGTTGTAGGTTGTCGAACGTCTCGATGGACAGGGCGTTGAGCCCTGTGCCACCGTCGATGAGGGTCTTGGTGACTTGCACGTTGCTGATGACAGGTGAACAAAGCATTGGGAGAGCACCGGCGGTGGCCGCGCACTTGAGCAGGTCTGCCGAACTGAAAGTGATGGCACACTTGGACCACCTGAGCGGGCGAGTGGCCTCGAGGTTCGGGAGGACCGCGTTCACCTCGCGAGCAAACTACTTGAAGATATGTTGTGAGGCCGGTGCTTGAGCTCTGCCCAAGATGCAGGCGATAGCATGCGGCTCCTGGAAGACCCCAGCCCCCTCATCTTGGTGGTGGTCGGCGTTCCTTCTTGGCGGCGGCAGTGGAGGGAGCCCAGCATTGCCTTGAGGACGGCCCTCGCAAGGCTGATCCCTCTAGGCACCTTCGCGAGGCTGATCCTGCCAGTGGTCCTCACGAGGCCGGTCGCGCCACTCCTAGAGTGGGCCCCGGTCGTCCCAGCATCCTCCGCCGCGTCCTCCTCCTCGGCCATAGCCTCGCTCGATGTGCTCGGGGCGTCGACCGAAGCGTCCATCGTGCATGGCTCTAAGCTCTTAGCAGTCGTTGGTGTTGTGACTGTGGACGTTGTGGAAGGCGCAGAACGGTCGGCTGCCCTTGGATGACTTAGGCTGGTCCCTGCCGCACTTCGTGTCTGGCTCTGCCGCAAGTACGGTGACTCCCTTGCGCTTCACGTCCTTGGCCATGGCTCTCTTCTCCTCCGGGTCGGCAGTTGGGAGCTCGAGGAGGGAAAGGCGCCCTTCCTCGGCCCTTGCGCACTTGGTCGCCAGGTTGAACAGCTCCTCGTGGATGGCGAGCTCCTCCTTCATCTTGATGTCGTGGATGCCATCGGAGAATGCAGATATGATGGCCTCGTCCGTCACCTTGGGGATCTTGAGACGAACGTTATTGAAGCGCTGGATGTACTTCTGGAGGGTCTCCCCGAGATGTTGCTTGACGCGGCGCAGGTCACCCACGGCCCGGGGACAGTCGCAAGTGCCCTGGAAGTTGGCGACGAAATGGTCGCGCATCTCGTCCCAGGAACAGATGGAGCCAGGAGGCAGGTTCAGGAGCCAAGAGCGGGCACCATCCTTGAGAGCCATGGGGAACAAGTTCGCCATGACCTTCTCGTCGCCGTTGGCCTCCTCGATGCTCATCTCGTAGAGCTGCAAGAACTCCGCGGGGTCGGCGGTGCCGTCGTAGCGCGGAGGCAAGTCTAGCTTGAACTTGCCTGGCTTGGTGACGCTACGCAGCTCGGGGATGAAGGTGCGGTAGCTGGCTGTGGTCACCGGGGCCTGCCTTGGAGGTGGAGCCTGGTCGTGGTGCCCCTGCATCGTCGCGGCACGCGGCGCATGGCCCTGTCGCAGCAAGCAATCCTGGCGTAGCGGAGCTGGGAGTGGTGGAGCACTTCCTTGCGGACGGGGAATCTCTTGGAAGCTTCTTTCCTCGTGTGCTGGCATGCGGCATGGTGGGTCGCGCCGCTGGACCGCGCATCTTGGAGCGAGGACGCTGCCTTGGCGCGGGGGAGGCTGAGGCGCACGCCTCAACGCAAGAGTGTCGTCTTGTTGTAGAGGAGGCGGAGGCGCTCCACGAGCCACGTCACCTGTAGCTGGCGGAGGGTGAGGCAGCGATAGGGACGGTGCAGGAGAGCCTCCCGTGGCACTGACGAGCTCGGCGATGCGGTCCAGCCAGTCCTCGTAGAGGTCGTCGACCGGACAGTAGCGCAGGAGCTCGCGTGCCATGAGCAGCGCGGCCTGTGCGTCCGTGGGGGCGCGGTGAGCGTGAGATGACAAGCTAGCCGGAGTCAGCGACGGGGTGGCAGTGTGGCCGTCCCGGCGTAGGAGGGATGCAGCAAAGAGGCTTGCTGCTCGTTTGCCGCTGGACTCACTTTATCTTCCAAGCCTTCCGCTGTTATCGTATTAGATGGCCTTAAGCCATATTTATTGTAATAAGTTCTCTTTGGAGACATTCGATGTAATAAGTGTGTGATTGCTACTCTGTTATAAATCCTCGCGTACTGTGTGTGTCAGCATTACCGATCCAGGGATGCCACTGAAGCACAAAGACTTGACCGTTTGAGGTCGGGTCGCTACATGCAGGCAGGAGTCGGTCTACTAATCTTGGACGTGATGCATATATAATGATCATTACCTGGATATCGTCATGATTATTTGAAGTTCTATCAATTGCCCAACAGTAATTTGTTTACCCACCATTGCTATTTTCCTCGAGAGAAGCCACTAGTGAAATCTACGGCCCTCGGGTCTCTTCTTTATTATATTTGCCTTCGCGATCTATTTTTATTTTCTTCTATTTTTAGATCTATTAATCCAAAAACCCAAAAATACCTTGCTACAATTTTTATTTATTTATTTTATCACGCGTTCCCGCAAGATCTATTTGACCAATCTACTACAATTTTACCTATCTTTTTACGCGTGAGGGATTGACAACCCCTCTCTTACGTCAGGTTGCAAGTATTTGTTCTTTGTGTGCAGGAGTTGTTTATGTGGTGTTGCGTGGTTCTCCAACTGGTTTGATAACCTTGATCTCATCACTGAGGGGAATACCTACCGTTGTTGTGCTGCATCATCCCTTCCTCTTTGGGGAAATACCGACGTAGTTCAAGCCGCATCAAATGGAATTTCGGGCGCCGTTGCCAGGGAGACATCATCAACATCTACCAGGTTCCTAATCACAAATCTCATCTCCTTGCAATTTACATTATTTACCATTTGCCTCTCATTTTCCTCTCCCCCACTTCACAAAAATTTGTCGTTTTATTCTGCCTCTTTTTTTTGTTCGCCGTTTTCTCGTCGCATCTATCATTTTGCTTGCAATCATGAGTGATTTTCGTATGGAAACAACAGATGATGGTCTAACTCCTAAAATTGGACGATCTGGCAATTTGGATGCTAAAACTTTTATTTGGGGGCAAGGAAATGTTATAGGAAAAGAACGTATCCAAGAATTCTTCAATTGTGTTGTAAATTAAAGTCTTTATGATGCTCCTATTCTTAAGAGGACTAAATCTTATGCGGAAGCTATTTCAGCACTAGTTCTGAAACTTGAAAATAAATTTATCCATACCCATCCTACCTTGCAGAGATTGTTTTTTGAGCTACCCATTATAAAGAATCCTAAAGCTAAAAAGTTAGCCACCCTTGTTCTTATGAATGAATTTGAGTACATAATAAGGGAAGCTAGAGAGATTTTTGATTTCTATGGTATGAATCATGAAAAACTGGTGATAGATGAAATTCTTTATAATAGTGATCACGTGCTAAGACATTTGCTTGGGGATAATCAAATCTTTGATGAGAATCTTAAAAAGGAAGTCCCTGTTTTAGATATAATCCAACAAGTTTACAATGATGTTAATCCACACTATTCTTGAATTGTTGCTGGAAATCAAAAAGGATATGATGATAAACAACTTGATAGTGCTAAGGTTAATAAATGTTGAATGTTGTGGGGGGTTTTCAAAAAAAACATGATAGTGCTAAGGTCTGTATGGATAAAATGTTCTATGTTGTCTTTACAAACCCCCCCTGACAAGGGCACCTCTAAGGGAAATAGAAACAAGGATGGCAATACTTAGATCCTTTGCATTATGCCTATCTAGGGGCATAAAACAATAACGCTTGTTGGGAGGGAACCCAATGAATAAAATTTATTTTTGTCTTTTTATTTTTGTTCTTGAGTGTTTGCACAATTATGCTACTTTTATGATTGTGCTTTTTGTGTTTTAATTAGTTTTTTTGCCAAGTAAAGCCTTTGGGATCATGTTGGGTGATAGTTGATTTGATCTTGCTGAAAAACAGAAACTTTTGCACCCAGAAAAATAATTTTCCTTTTTAACAGAAGTGTGATAAAATACTGATTGTTCTTTCAGAAGATTAATATACAAATATCTCACGTTTTCCTAATTTTTCAGAATTTTTGGAGTTACAGAAGTATTCAAAATCTCCAGATTGCTACAGACTGTTCTGTTTTTGACAGATTCTGTTTTCTTTATGTTGTGTGCTTGTTTTGATTATTCTATGGTTTTCTTTGGAGAGTTTTTGCCATAGAAAAGTTGTAATACAGTAGATATAATGCAAAAATAAAATATGAATGGGTTTGCAACAGTACTTATAGTAGTGATTTGCTTTCTTATACTAACGGATCTCACAAAGGTTTTGTTGAGTTTTGTGTGATTGAACTTTTCAAATTTTGGGTGATATTATGATGGATGAAGGAATAAGGATTAGCAAAAGGCTAAGCTTGGGGATTCCCATGGCACTGCAAGATAATATTCAAGAAGTATCAAGCAACTAAGCTTGGGGATGCCCCCGAGTGGCATCCCCTCTTTCTTCTAACGACCATCGGTATTTTACTTGAAACTATATTTTTATTCGCCACATATTATGAGTTTTGCTTGGAGCGTCTTGTAAGATATGAGTCTTTGCTTGTTTTGATTTGAGTTTTTAGTCATGAATCTTTGCTGGACATACCTATTCGAGAGAGCCAAAATTATGCCATGACTTGTTAGAATTGCTCGCTATGCTTCACTTAAATCTTTATGAGCTATGGAATTGCTCTAGTGCTTCACTTATATATTTTTAAAAAAATGCTCTCATGCTTCACTTAGATTTATTTGAGAGTTAGTAAAAAAAATAAGAAATTATCTCTTGCTTCACTTAAATTATTTTGAGAGAAGAAATTTTTTATGCTCATGTTCTTCACTTATATCTGTTTGAGCTTATTAAAAGCAACATATGAAACTAGTCCGGATAGATATCCAAGGAGGATATAATAAAAACTTTCGTGAAGATCATTGGAGAAAATAAACTTGATTCTTTGTAATAGTTTTGAGATGTGTTGATATAATATGTGAGTCATATTAATGAGTAATTATGCTTTAGTAAGAATATTGGTGTTAAAGTTTGTGATTCCCTATGCAAGCAGGAAAGTCAATATTTATGTAATGAAATTACATCCTATCTGTGGTGCATTATTCGGTGTTAGTTATGCTTAATGCTCGCTTATCAGATTTTTCGTTTCTTGGTTGGTTGCTTCTCAATCTTTTGCTGGCCTTCATTTTGCACTAAGTATGATCACTACTTGTGCATCCAAAATCCTTTAAACCAGTTTTGCAATATGAGTCCACTATACCTACCTATATGCGGTATTCTTTTGTTGTTCTAAGAAAATTTGTATGTGCCATCTCTAATTTTCAAAATAAACTTCTCTTTTGTGTGCTCGTACCGCTCATGAAACGGTAGGGTGTGGCTGATATATTTCCATGCTAGATGTGTTATTCTCAAGATGGGTGTTTATTCACTTGTCATTGTACGAGAGTACGACAAAGGTATTAGGGATGCCCATTCCCGGAATGAAAAATGAATTTACTTTATGTTGTCAAATAATAAATTCCTTGGAAAGTGTTGGTATGGAAGGCACCCGTGGATACGGTTAGCCATGGAAAGTGAAAGTATGGTGGAAAAAGGAATAAACTTTATTTTCTGTTTGGGAACCGCCTATGATATATCTAGCATGGAAAGTATTGGGAACTACTTGGTCATTTTCGTTGACAGGAAAAGCATGCCACCCAAAATGTTTTATCTCTATCTTTTTCGCTTTGAGCTCTAGCACCTCTACAAATCCCTACTTCCCTCCGCGAAGGGCCTTTCTATTTACTTTATGCAATTTTTATTTTTACTTGAGTCTCCATATTCTCTTATAAAGCACCAACTAAGGGGCACTATGATCGTACTTGAGCATTGGGTGTAGCTAGTATGTGAGTATGTTTCATGAACGGATCAATGGTTGAGCATAATGGGCTAGGGATAACTTTCTTTAGCATTGATATTTTGAAAGACATGGTTGCTTGTTGATATGCTTGAGTATTAAAGTCCTCATGTCAAAACTAGAATATTGCTTTGAACCATATAAAAGTCCAATTGTCCATGCTAAAAAAGAAAGAATGTGTGATGAACATGTTAGGCAGCATTCCACATCAAAAATTCTGTTTTTACCATTTACCTACCCACTACTGCAGGATGCTGCTAACGCGACACTACAATCAGAGACCTTCGACGAAATTGTGTGCGATGCCATAATCGCAAATGCTAGTGTAAAAAAACCTGTAAAAAAGGTGCAAAATGTTTGCGATGGAGGATGCATCAAACACGGTTCAGATTTCAGTTGTGTGTGCGATGCAGGGCATATGATTCAGCTCAATTAACTGTTTGCGATGAGGAGGAACAAAAGAAACGGGCAGCCAGACGAAGGTGTGTGCGATATACAGCACACGGTTCACTCGGATGAACTGTTTGTGATTAGGCAACACAAAAGAAACGGTCAGCCAGATCAAAGGTGTGTGCGATATACGGCATGCGGTTCACTCGGATGAACTGTTTGCATTGAGACATGAGAACAGAAATGGTTCAACTTAACAAGATGTGTGCAATACACGGCAAACAGGTCTGTAATCAAAAACGTGTGCGAAGACCGATAACAGCATAGACGATTACTACTAACGAGCCATGTGTGTTGTGAGCAAACGATTGTTGGTATACAATTGTGAGTGATTGATGAAAACATCACCGACGGGTTCCATTGTTTACTCCGTGTGTGATGTGATTTTCTTTGTCCGCACAACATCTACGCTATGTCTACAGAGCATCAACATATATACTTAAAAATACAGCATTGCACAACCAAATTAAGCATACAATTACACAAGTGACTACAAACATAACATTTCCACACACCAAAGTAAGCAATTACATGCATACTAAAGTAGGATAAACGAGGATCTAATCATCTACTTATTGTTGCGATGATGCTTGCCATTGCTCTGCTTCCGGCTGGATCCCTGGCCGTTTTAGGGAAGGAGGCACTTCCTCATGTCAATGATCCGCCTGTACATGTCATAGCTCGTGTACGCCTCCTTGGCCGCGTACACAACGTGAGCTTTGTCGATTTTCTCCATCCAGGCCGAGTACTAGGCACGCTTGTCCTTGTTGCACAAATCCGTCATGTCTCTGTAGTAGGGGTCGATGATGGCCTCGGCGAGGTGAACCAGTGAGTCCTTCTCATGCTCCTTGCTGCCCAGATCTTGTATTGGCCCTAGATGTCGACAAGATTCTAGCGGGCGATGCCCGAATTCTTGAGCGCCTTTACATCATTGGTGATGTCCACCGTAGTGAACATGTAGTGGGGCTGTTGAAAAACCTAGAGAAACGCTCACAAGGCCTTGTGGCCAGGCAGTAGTGGTAGACGAGGACATGGTGGAGCACGCACATCTGGGCAACGGCGACCTTGGGACGAGACCCGGCATGAGCGCTGATGTACTCGAGGTCGAACCCGACCACCTTGTACTTCTCCTCATCAAGCAACAACTCCATGATGTGGATGGAGTGCTCCACCCAGACCGGGTCGTTGGTGTACACCACCTAGAGGTCCATGAACCTTCTGTGGGTGTCCACCATGGCACGCATGGTGAAGTGCTGCTCATCATCGGCAGCCGCTCGAAGTGCCATTGGAGCCGCGTAGGATACCCTCTAAGAATTTCTCGTGGTGGGTGTGCTTCTTGCAATGGTGGGGCGCGATCGAAAGGTTGGCCGATGTAATAAATCGGGGTCGGCCTGTAATCGTCACATCTTGTCACGGCGTTCATGGCGGAGGATTCTAGTGCATGCTTGACAACACCGCACCGCACGCGTGGGTTTGAAGAGGCGCCAAATGTATCGTCGGTGAGCTTGTTCCCGCGCTACCGCGCAAGGTTCCCGCCCGGCTAGTTTGGCCACGCGTTGGCTAGAAGAGGGACAAATCGTGGGCGTTTATTGGCAAAAAGCTTTGTAAAAACAAAGTGTGTGGAATGACTTTGGTCATAAGTTTACCCATGGGTGATAAGGTCAAAGTTACACAGAAGGGTGATGATAGACACTCGAGTGCGATAATTAATTCTGTGCTCTACAGGGCACACGGTGGAAGAAACCAACTGTGTGCAATAATGTCAAAGATCGCAGTTGACTTAGCTATACAGGTCATGTGTTGTGAGATCGACAAGGTAAACAGATTCGAGAATGGTTAATAAAATCTAAGACCATTGCATATTAAGGTCAAAATAGTGCTACCAATATACGAGTCTCATACGATGCCATTTCAATGATTGTACCACAAAATCTCAAAATATTACAAGGTTCAAATTCTAGAGTTATATGGCTCAAATTCGAAGATTACCAGGTTCAAACTGATATTAGAAATGAAATTCAGATCATCAGCTGCAAACGCTCGCGCTAATCCGTTGAACATGGATATCAGAGAGGTTCAAACTAATATTAGCACTTCTAAGTCTGGTTTCGAAACCTCACAATTTTTGCAAAGGGGTCAGCCACTGAGAAGTCATGTATGGGGTTGACACGGTGACTTCCAATTGCTCTGTCATCTGAAGTTCCAAAATTAAATTCAGCATTTTTGGAGCCTATTCCATTCTGCCCCAGGCACCGGCGCTGATCAACAAACCATTCATTTTTGCGAAATAAATGTAGGGCAAACCTCATTTCCTTCAGCACCCTTGCTCTGAGAACAAAGAACCTAGCGAATATAATCTCCAGTAAGGTCCCTCGGTAGGAGTTCAAAGTAATTTCTGAGAGATGTAGATCTAGGCATTCGACGTGATTGTTGTATTGTATCACATTATCCACCACTGGTCCTAATCTTATCTACAAAATAAGAAAACGTGTTAGTGCCTACATGCAGTTTTGAACATTACTACAAGCCTATTTGGTTTGCAGGATTTGTAAAATGCACTAACATGCCATCTTCGATCTGATATGATTAACATGGGCATTTGATTACATTCTATGTAGCCTTCTTCACAAGAGGTTGGAGTGGATGAAAAGTTCCCTAAGAAAACTAATACAGATGAATCCAAAGGAGAAATGCTTATTGATTGTAACCATATGGGGGTGGAACATGTATGTACTGAAATCCTCCAAAAGAATCCTTCGTAGTACATTGTCATTGTTAACTTGGAAAAAGGTGTCACAAATTGAACTCCCTTATGGTTAACATTTAATAGGTAAGGAACATCACCTCGATATATAGCTTCTCCAGGCACGGAAAGCATCTCAGGAACTGACAACTTGCTCCAGTTTGAGGCCGATAGATTCTAGTGCCAAGACCTTCACTGTGTGCAGTTCCGGGGTCAAGCTTGTCGGAATCATTTTCTGAATGACAAACGAACAAACATCTTCAAAATTAGAAATAATGTTAATTTGTAGAAGGAGAGGTAGAAGGCGGTTGTTGTACCTGAACGGGTGTGGATCCAATAACAAGTTTGAAGTATTTGTCAGACGGGTAGCCCGCCACTGTCAATTTCGGCATAGAAATGATATTGATTCTTGTTGGACCTTCTTGATCAACTACAAGTAATCTCTCAAGTGCAGGTGTGTCCTCAATGACCATACCATGGTACACATCTTGTGATGTCTTCCTGCCGCACCAGCAACACACATAAATAGTCCGGAGAGTCATGGAGGTGACGTGGAAGGTACTCAACCCATTGATCGCCTGAAGACGAAGGTACTTGTCGTGGGTTTGTCACAGCAGATGTCCTTGTGAAAGGACTTAGTCGTGGAGCCATCGCTACGGGTTAGCTTAAAGGGGTTAAACCGGACAAGGGGACACGAGGGGTTTTATACTAGTTTGACCCCTTCGATGAAGGTAAAAGCTGACGTCTAGTTGTGATTGGTATTGCTAGGGTTTCAATGACCAAGGAGCAAATCTGCTTGCCTGGATCTCGAGTTGTTGTCTGTTGCCCTCAAACCGCGGCCGGGTCGTCCCTTTATATACACAGGCTGACGTCCGCCGGTTTACAGAGTCCCGAGGCCGGATCATAGAAGTGTCCGGCTCGGTCTCTATTCCTCTAACTTACAATACAAGTTACGCGACAGAGTCGGTTTACATCTACAGGCTTTAACCCGCCTTTGGGACTTGGCCCTTCGTAAAGCGCCACCATCTTCACATCTTCATGGGCTTCTATATTCATGGAGCTAACCCGGCCACTCCTAGCCGGTTTACCTCCAGTAATCATATCCCCAATAGTACTCGAGTGCAGTACAGGCACGGAGCAGGCGTTACATGTCATCGTTTGAGAGGCAGACAGCAATGAGCTCGAGGTGCTTCAGTCGTGGTAGAATAAGAGCGGGTGCGTCATTAAGGGGGGAATGGCAGTTCCTGAACTTGGCGACCCGTAGCGTGGGCGCGAGGCGGAGTGCGAACGTTGGCAGCGACCGCATATGCCCATCACCAAAAGTGAGCTCCTCGAGTTGATCTAGGGTTGGGGATCGGAACCAGTCATCAAGCTTGGCTCGGTCCTTGCCGTTGGAATAGAACTTGCCCATTCTAAGGCCTCTGGTTGGGCCAAGGTGACTGCCGAGGATCTTGGAGAATGCATCCAAGCTTTTGCAATAGCCATGGCAGAGCTCGTGGGTGTCGATGAGGTCGAGAGGGCTGGACTTCCATAGGGGGTGCCACCCCTGGGAAAGAACGAGCGTCCACGCCCCATATTTAATTGGGAGGAGGGATATGATGACTGTGAACATATCATCGGGGAGGCTGCTGATGAAGTCTAGGCCTGCTGGAGTCGCTTGCGGTTCTAGCTCGCCCCGCCTCCGCTTGTTGGCAGCCCCGTTCTCCACCTCCGGAGTCTCCTTGTCAGCAGCGCTTTCTGATAGAAATGGGAGTACAGGGAATATTTAGTTAAAATAGGGCAATAGAAAAGTGTATTGGTAATTAGAAGTTATTAGGTAGGAATATAGTAAGAAAAGGGAATAACGGTTGGTTGCTTAAATACTACACAATTCATTTGACATTGCTGGGTAAGTCAACAAGCAGATAGTTGAAAAGAAAACTTACTTCGAACAAAGTCTGGACGGATGATTTTGTCGGGGAAGTTAGCATATATCTCATGACCAGGCCCTTTTATGTGCAGTGCAATTTTAGTGCCAACTTTCAGTACATAAAACTTAGAAATTTATTTCCAAAAGCTAGTGCCAAAATAGGACTCACCACGTTCATCAAGTCTTGCAGTAGCAACGATTGTAAATCCATGGTTTGTGTGCAGTATGACATCCGTGCAGTCTTGATCTATGTAAAGGGAAAGATTGTGCACTACATAATCTTTTGCATAGCAAGGGATGTAGTGCAGAAAACGGTAGGATTGTTAAAGAAAATATGGTAACATGCAAATATGAGCCCAAATTGAAAGAATTGTACAACAGTTGAAATCGAAGGACAAAAATCTATAATTAAACAGATAGGGTAAACATGATGTCATGGAAATATGAGAGTAATCGAAAGAACAATACATCATTAATTTGCCTAATATAGAAAGAAGAGGGGGAAAATCCCCTTTCACGTATATGGTGCATGTGGCACCTTTTATCCAAATGTAGCAATATTTAGATTATGTTCAGGAAAGTAGGCCATGCCAACCGATTTAGGGTGAGATTGAACATACCGCGCGCGTCCTCAAGTTATCTGGTATGGTGAGATGGAATCTCTGGCGGAGGTCGCAAAGTCCTGATGTGTCGGCGCACTGTACATTCTATGAATGAAAGAAAACCCTCAAAACAGCTCAAATAAAAATGAATTCATGGCGATTTCCGTCGGGTGATTAAAGGAGGCAGATGAACTGGTATAAGAGATGAGATAATATCTCATTAAATTAGTTACCTTGTCATCCATCAGAAAGAACACTTAGTACGGCAGATTCCCCAACCGAGCAGAGCTGGGTCGACCGCGAGCAGCGTCGAGAAAGTCGATGGCGATAGGCGGCGGCAAGCGGAAGTGGCGAAATGCGGTGGGCTTTGCCGGCAGCCTGGCGGCGGCGGTAGGCGTTGAGCTAAGTGTTTACCGCCGCGATAGGCGATGACATGGCATAGACGTGGAGCAGCTTGTGCAGGTGTGAATGGGGGCTGGAGGGGGTGGCGGGCTGGGTGAGGGTTTTTGTGACGTGGGGATGGTGAGGGTTTTCTTTTTTGAATTGGGTGGTGAGGGTTTTCTGTCTCACAAAGAATTTTGGAGGCGGCGGTTTGCTAGAGCGAACCATGTGTGATTGACGCAATAGGAAAAATGAAAGTCATTGCACACGGTTCCAATTTTGGGAACCGTGTGTGATTGACGTACTACCTCCGTCCTGGTTTATTGGCCCCCCTTTGTAATTTTGACCAAATGTTTAACTAAGAAATGTTTATGCATGTCACCAAAAATTATATCATTGAACACTATGCTCAAATACCTATCCAACGATATATTTTTTGCTGACCTGCACTAACATTTTGTCAGTTAAACCTTTGGTCAAAATTTAACACAAATTACAAAGGGGACCAATAAACCAAGACAGAGGTAGATTCCATCAACCGAACTGGTTGCATCCATATCCCACGGTTAGACATAAGTAAACATAGATTAAACATACCCAGACATAGATAATAAGCGTACACGTACATAAGCATAGTTCAAACGTAAGTACATAGTTCAACTGTCATTAAGCATACTCAAGCGCAGATAGTTCGATCCATCCCACATCTCATCTCACATGCTGGCACGATCCTGAAGCTTCTCCAGGTACTCGGCGTACGCGCTGTGCACCACCCTGCGAGAATACTTCTGCTTGAAGGAGCCAATGGCCCGTCCTCTTGCATGTGTTAGAACACTTACATACACGTCATGAAGATTATGGTTGCAAAATGGGCATCGATAGCCGCCGTTCCAGGTCCTAATACGCCTGTTATGCATTCCCGCATAAACCTCCCTCGGGATTTGCCTCTTGTACCTCCTCTGGACATCTTCATCCTGGTTGTCCACATCGTCAGACAGCACCTATACAATTAGTAAAACAAATTTGGCATCAAATCAATGATTGCATGTCGTGAAGTAGGATTAGGAATTTATGGCTATTTATTTATACATATCCAGAAATTATGGTTTGATTTTTAAGCACAGTCGTCAAAATGTAGGTCATTCAAAATAATGGCACAAACATATGTAGGTCATTCAAAATCAATTGTCAAGTCCTGGCTAGGAATTATTAGCGCAAACACTAACCCTAGTTGGATTACTAGCAGAAATCATTTGCACAAATGAAACAACTAATCACTTATCACTTGTCCCATTCAAACAATCAATACACTACACGGATCTAATGAAACTTACTCAGATTTCATGGATTGGGAGAACATAACCATAGGATTTCTATTCCAGAAAGGGGGAGGCAGGAGTAACCAGAGAAACCATATGATCTATTTGACACATAAATGGGTATAGATGACTAACCAGCTTTCCGTCATCATCGGAGTCGTCGCCGGACCGTCGTCGGAGTCATCGCCGGAGTGGTCGTCGGAGTCATCGCCGGGGTCGTCACCAGAGTCGGTGTGGAACTCCGCCTTCGGCTGTGGAAGCTCGACGACATCACGATGCAGCGATAACTCGCCGACGGTGACAGCAATGTAACACCCACGATGCGGCTATATCTCCCATGTGTCGAGGCACGACTTAGAGGCATAATGGTGGTTTAGTCGCAAGTGGGGTAATCTTCACACAATCCCATGTACTGAATAACAAAGGGATAAAGAGTTGGCTTACAATCGCCACTTCACACAATTAACATGTGAAACATACATCATCCAGAGTACAATCAAGGTCCGACTACAGAACCAAAATAAAAGAAGACAACCCCAAATGCTAGATCCCCGATCGTCCCAACTGGGCCCCACTACTGATCAACCGGAAAAGACATAAAACAAAGACCAAGATCTTCATCGAGCTCCCACTTGAGCTGGGTTGCGTCACCTGCACTGGTATCAACGGCACCTGCAACTGTTTGGAAGTATCCGTGAGCCACGAGGACTCAGCAATCTCACACTAGCGAGATCACGACTATTTAAGTTTATGTGTACGGTAGGATAGGGTAATGAGGCGGAGCTGCAGCAAGCACTAAGCAAATATGGTGGCTACATACGCAAATATGAGCGAGAAGAGAAGCAACGCAATGGTCGAGAAGCTAGAAATGATCAAGAAGTGATCCTAAAACTACTTACGTTCAAACATAACACAAGAACCGCGTTCACTTGTAACGCCCTCGATGCGGCTATATCTCCTACATGTCGAAGCACGACTTAGAGGCATAACCGCATTGAAAGCAATGTCGCAAGTAAGGTAATCTTCACAACATCCCATGTAAATAAATAAAAGGGGAAAGGATACATAGTTGGCTTACACTCGCCACGTCATACAAATACAAGAATAACGTTACAATCATCCAAAACACTCATGGTCCGACTACGGTACCAAAATAAAGATCAACCCCCACATGCGACAAAGTCCCCGATCGCCCCAACTGGGCACCACTACTGATCATCTGGGAAAGACACATAGTAACGACGCGAGTCTTTATCGAACTCCCACTTGAGCTCAAGCGCATCGTCTGAAACGGTATCATCGGTCCCTGCATCTGATTTGGAAGTAATCTGTGAGTCACGGGGACTCAGCAATCTCACACCCCCGCGATCAAGACTATTTAAGCTTATAGGTAAGGCAAGGTATGATGTGGAGCTGCAACAAGCGGCTAGCATATATGGTGGCTAACCTATTCGCAAAAGAGAGCGAGAAGAGAAGGCAAAAGCACGGTCGAACAACTACGATCAAGAAGTGATCCTAGAACAACCTACGTCAAGCATTACTCCAACACCGTGTTCACTTCCTAGACTCCATTGAGAAGAGACCATCACGGTTACACACGTGGTTGATTCATTTTAATTAAGTTAAGTTTCATGTTATCTACAACCGGACATTAACAAATTCCCATCTGCCCATAACTACGGGCATGGCTTTCGAAAGTTCAAATCCCTGCAGGGCAGTCCCAACTTAGCCCATCACAAGCTCTCACGGTCAACAAAGGATATTCCTTCTCCCGAGACATTCCGATCAGGCTCGGCATCCCGGTTACAAGACATCCTCGACAATGGTAAAACAAATCCAACAACACCGCCCGAATGTGCCGATAAATCCTGATAGGAGCTGCACATATCTCGTTCTCAAGGCACACTCAGATTGTCCAAACTTCCGGTAGGCCAGTCCAGAGTTGCCCCTGGTGGCCACCGGCGGCTGATGAGGTGGACCAACACTCAGAGGAGCACTGGCCCGGGGGGGTTTAAATAAATATGACCCTCGGGCTCGGGAAACCCAAGGGAAAAAGAGGCTAGGTGGCAAATGGTAAAACCAAGATTGGGCATTGCTGGAGGAGTTTTATTCAAGGCGAACTGTCAAGGGGTTCCCATTATAACCCAACCGCGTAAGGAACGGAAAATCCGGGAAAATAACACCGATATGACGGAAACTAGGGCGGCAAGAGTGGAACAAAACACTAGGCATAAGGCCGAGCCTTCCACCCTTTACCAAGTATATAGGTGCATTAAGATAAACAAGATAATATAGTGATATTCCAACAATAAACAATGTTCCAACAAGGAACGAGCTCCAAACTTCACCTGCAACTAACAACGCTATAAGAGGGGCTGAGCAAAGCGGTAACATAGCTAAACAATGGTTTGCTAGGACATGGTGGGTTAGAGGTTTGACATGGCAATTTGGAAGGCATGATAAGCAAGTGGTAGGTATCATAGCATAGGCATAGCAAAAGAGCGAGCATCTAGCAAGCAAAGATAGAAGTGATTTCGAGGGTATGATCATCTTGCCTGCAAAGTTGTCAGAGTTGACTTGGTCCTCGTAAGCGAACTCAACGGGGTCCTCGTTCACGAACTCGTCTCCCGGCTCTACCCAAACAAGAACAACAAGCAAACAGAACACAATCAACCATGTGCAATGCTCAAACAACATGATGCAAACATGGTATGATATGTGGGATGCGGTATGTGATGCATATGCAAGATTTGACAAGGAATGATTTAACCTGGCCTCAACATGGAAATCCAAGAGTGCCACTGGAAAGGTGAGGTGATTTCGCTTGAAATCGATATAAATATTACCGGAATCGGATGCACGGTTTGGAAATGGCAAGCAAAACAAATATGGCACCGGTCTGCGATAATCAGCAAGTGACCAACTAAATGCATCAAGATAAATATGCTACAACACTCAAATATGACAACAAAATACATGGAAGGGATCCACTCATGATGCTTGACAAAAGATGAACACTGAGCTACGGCTAATTCATCCATTAAGAGGTTCAAACAAGCATGGCAAAAGTGCAAACGATAACAGGTTTCAGACATAGTGAAATTAACACAAGTCTAGAATTTATCATCAGGAAGCACACTTTAGAGCATGAAAACTACATGCTACAGGAACTTAACATGGCAAAGCAAAGCATGGCATGAAGGTACGCAAAGCACTTAACAAAAGTCCCTTAGTGACCTTGAGCCAAAAGGTATTAGAAAATACAATTGCAAGCATTTGAACGTGGCAAAAACATAAACAGATCTCAGACTTAGTGAAAAACTGGAGCATGCAAATCAGTTAACGAGTAGGCATGTTTACGAGCTCGATGCACTCACTACAGAGCATGGCATGACAAACTAAGCATACTCCCATCAATAATACATGGCATAGGAGCTAGAAATGGCAAGAACAACAACATAGCATGCATAGATCAATAGCAACATCCTTGGCAAAATCGCTAAACATGTCAACAATCTGCCAGGATTCACGATATAGCAAAAGTAGAGCTCGATTGACTCAAGCTAGGTTACTCCATAAATGCAAACAAAGACATGGATGGATAGAGAACCACAATGTTAACAAAACATCCTTACTGATCATTCTCAAAAGAGGCACGTATCACTAGGAAATAACATGAACATATGGCATAACGACAAAATCAGGACAAGGACTTGGTGAAATTCTAAGTCCCTGAAATCAGCATTACCGATTATGCTACTTTGCAAGCTTGTGATAGTCAACACAAGTATCACAAAAATACATGGCAAGCACCCATGTAAATATGGCATGGCATATAACAAAACTCATGTAGAGCTCAGGATCATAGCATGTACACATTAATCATGACAAAAATGACAAAAAGCTATTTGATGAAACAGATCTGACAAATTCACCACATAGCTCTCTTCCAACAGCATTTCAGGCACCAAGATGAGCTCAAATGAAAATGATGCGGTGAGATGAAATGATGTAATCATCGAGACGAACATTTTGATATGCTACACGCGCGAATCGGAGCTAAGGATGCAGAGTTACGACATGCCAAAGTTTGCAAAAAAATTAGGGTTTCAGGGGATAAAAGTCAATCGTCTCGAATCTGGATCTGGATCTGGCGCGCGACACTGTTCATGGAGCGCGGACTTCGAGGCACCGCCGGAGTTAATGGAGACGGTCGTTGACGGAGTAGGAGGGAGAGGTAGCCGGGGTGCGCCGGCGACGAGGAGGCGGTGAGGAGGCGGCGCCGGTGACGAGGTGGCCGTGGGCGGTGCGGGCGCGGTCGCCGGAGTAGGTGGCGGCGCTCGCGGGCGGCGAGGAGCTTGCCGGCTAGAGCAGGTGGCGGGCGGCGACGCTGGTCGGATCAGGCGGTGGCCGGCGTTGAGTCCGGGCGG
>NC_057800.1:348199405-348208762 GCF_018294505.1 Triticum aestivum | reverse complement strand
GGCGGCGCCGGGCGTGGGGGCGCGGCCCAGGAGGTGACGGGGAGGGCCGGTCGCGGGCCGGGATGGGCCGCGGTGGCGGTGGAGGTCGGCGGTCCATGTGGCAGGCGGTGATAGGCGCGGAGGCGGTGGCGGACATGTCTGGTGCGGAGCGGACACGTCCGACGCGCGGAGAGGAGCGGGGCTAGGGTTTAGGGGTGGAATGGATCCGGAATTTTCGGGGAGAGGTCCTTTTTATAGGTAGGAGGAGCTAGGAGGCTCCAAATTGAGCACGGTTTTCAGCCACGCGATCATGATCGAACGCTCTAGGTGATGGAGAGGGTTTTGGTGGGTTTTGGGCTAAATTGGAAGGGTGTTGGGCTGCAACACAAACGAGGCCTTCTCGGTCCCTCGGTTACCCGTTGGAGTATCAAACGAAGTCCAAATGGCATGAAACTTGACAGTCGGTCTACCGGTAGTAAACCAAGGCCACATGACAAGTCTCGGTCCAATCCGGAAATATTTAACCCCCACACAAGAAAAGAGGTAGAAAGGGGCACCGGAGGAGATAGGAGCGCTGGAATGCAAAACGGACAACAGGGAAAATGCTCGGATGCATGAGACGAACACGTATGCAAATGCAACGCACATGATGACATGATATGAGATGCATGACAAAGGCAACAACACATGGAGACAAAAACCCGACACCGAGGAAAATAAAATAACTTAGGCCAGAAACGGCAAGAGTTGGGATACGTATAAGGTAAATTACATCCACTTGACTTTGAGGAATTTGACTGACTTATTGCGAGTCTTGCGCTCAGTCTCTTCAAGAATAGCAACTGGGTGCTCATGATAAGGAAGGTCTTCTTGGAGATCAATGTCTTCGAAGTTGATGGTGCAGTCAGGGGTCTTGAAGCACTTACGGAGCTGAGAGACATGGAACACGTCGTGCACATTTGCAAAGTTGGAGGGAAGCTCAAGTTGATAGGCGAGATCGCCTCTCTTGCTGACGATCTTGAAAGGATCCACCTATCTAGGGGCAAGCCTCCCTTTGATACCGAAGCGACGAGTACCTTTCATTAGAGAGACGCGAAGGTAAACATGGTCTCTGATCTCGAAAGCCAAATCATGATGCTTACTATCATAGTAGCTCTTCTGGCGCGATTGCGCTGCTTTGAGGTTATCACGAATGACTTTGCACATCTCCTCTGCCTCTGTGATCAAGTCATTTCCATGAAGTTGATGTTCACCGGTCTCTGACCAGTTAAGAGGAGTACGGCACTTCCTGCCATAGAGAATTTCAAATGGGGCCTTGCCCGAACTCGCTTGAAAGCTGTTGTTGTAGGAAAACTCGACATATGGAAGACAATGTTCCCACTTCATACCGAAAGAGATAACGCAAGCCCTATCTTCAAGAATCTGATTGACATGCTCGACTTGACCGCTAGTTTGAGGATGAAAAGCTGCGCTGAAACGGATGTTGGTGCCCATGGCCTTCTTAAAAGAATCCCAGAACTTGGAGGTAAAGATGCTGCCACGATCTGAAGAAATCAACTGCGGAATGCCATGCAAAGAGACAATCCGAGAGGTATAAAGCTCTGCCAATTGAGTTGCAGTGATAGACTCTTTGATAGGCAGGAAATGAGCCACTTTAGTGAGTTTGTCGATGACAACGAATATAGCATCATTGCCAAGCTTGGACTTTGGAAACCCAGTCACGAAGTCCATCTCAATGTGGTCAAACTTCCATTCTGGAATGGCAAGAAGTTGGAGGAGACCAGTTGGTCCTTGGTGTTCTGCCTTCACTCTTCTGCAGACATCACATTCATTCACGAACTAAGCAATCTCGCGCTTCATTCGAGTCCACCAATACGCCTGCTTGAGGTCCTCGTACATCTTCGTGCTTCCAGGGTGGATGGAGAGGAGTGAATTGTGAGCCTCGTTCATAATGACTTTACGAAGGTCACCTTTAGGCACAACAATGCATCCTCAAAGAAGAGAGTATCCTTGTCATCAAGACGATAGCACTTGTACTTGGATTGACTCTTGGCAATCCCAATCTTCACCTTCTTCACCATAGCATCAAGAAGTTGAGCCTCGCGAGTCTGATCTTCCAAAGTAGGAGAGACTTGAAGGTTGGCAAGGAAACCTTGAGGAACAACTTGCAGATTGAGTTTGCGGAAAGCTTCACAAAGCTCGGGTTGGTAAGGCTTGAGAATCAAACTGTTGCAGTAAGCCTTCCTACTCAATGTGTCAGCAATTACATTGGCCTTTCCTGGAGTATATTCAATGCTCGGATTATACTCTTGAATCATTTCGACCCAACGAGTCTGCCTGAGGTTGAGATTAGGCTGAGTGAAGATGTACTTGAGACTCTTGTGGTCAGTGAAGATGTCCACTTTTCTTCCCAATAGGAGATGTCTCCAAGTCAAAAGAGCATGCACAACTGCCGCCAACTCGAGATCATGAGTGGGGTGGTTCTTCTCGTTGGGCTTCAACTGGCGAGAGGTATAAGCCACAACTTTCTTCTCTTGCATCAACACTGCACCAAGACCTTGAAGAGAGGCATCGCAGAAGACCTCGAACGGTTTGGATTCATCAGGAGGAGTCAGAACTGGAGCAGTGACTAATTTCTCTTTCAGGGCGTTGAGAGCAATGTCACATTCACGAGACCAAACGTACTTCACGTGCTTCTGGAGAAGGTTGGAAAGAGGCTTCGCGATCTTTGAGAAGTTCTCAACGAACCTTCGACAATAGCTTGCGAGACCAAGGAAGCTGCAGAGTTGCTTCATGTTCTGAGGTGGTTCCCAATTCAGAATTGCAGACACCTTCTCAGGATTCACCGCTATGCCCTTGGCAGAGATGATATGTCCAAGATAGAGAACCTCATCGAGCCAAAACTCGCACTTAGAAAACTTGGCGTAGAACTGATGTTCTCTGAGCTTATCGAGCACCAAACGCAAGTGCTTGGATGATCTTCCTTGTTCTTGGAAAAGACCAAAATGTCATCGAGGTAGACCAAGACGAAGTCATTTGTGTAAGGGTTGAAGATGAAGTTCATCATGCAAGAGAAAGTTGGAGGAGCGTTGACGAGGCCAAAAGACATGACATTGTATTCATATGAACCATAGCTTGTTCTGAATGCCGTCTTGGGGATATCTTGCTCACGAATTCGAATCTGGTGATAGCCCATACGGAGATCAAGCTTGGAGAATACTTGAGCACCTTTGAGTTGTTCAAACAGCTCGTTGATGTTGGGACGTGGGTACTTGTTCTTTATAGTCTTCTTGTTCAATGGACGATAGTCAACACAAAGTCGGTCTGTTCCATCCTTCTTCTTCATAAAAAGAACTCCACAACCCCATGGAGAAGAACTAGGTCGGATGAGACCCATTCGGTCTTGAATATCGAGTTGCTTCTTCAGCTCCTTCAACTCTTCAGGTCCAAGCTTGTAAGGAAGTTTGCAAACAGGTTCCGTGCCAGGCTCAAGATCGATGACAAATTCAACTGGCCGGTGTGGAGGCATTCCTGGAAGCTCTTCTGGAAAGACGTCTTGATATTCGCAAATGACTGGAATTTGAGAGATGGCATCCAGTTCACCCTTCTCATTGAGAGAAAACAGACGGATGGTATTATCCCGAGCGGCAAAGACAATTACATCCTTAGACGAATGAGTCAATTGAATCTGCCTGGCGGCACAATCGAGGTGAGCCTTGTGCTTAGAAAGCCAGTCCATTCCAAGAATAAGATCAATATCCGAGTTACCAAGGACCATTGGAGAAGCCAGAAACTTGAAATCACCCATCATGATAGAAACATCCGGAATCTCGTAGTTTGCGAGCAAACATTTACCCGGTGAGACAACTGCTAACGGTTTATGCAAAACTTGAGAAGACAACTCATGCTTAGATGCAAAAGGTCTCGATATGAAACAATGCGATGCACCAGTGTCAAAAAGAACTTTTGCAGGAACATCGTTAACAGGAAGGTTACCCATGATGACATCTGACGAGTCCTCTGCCTGAGCTGCGTTCATCAACTTGACCTTGGCGTGCTTGGGGTTATGCTTGACCACGGCTGTACTTGCCGATCTCACAGGAGGAGGAGGAGGGAGACGCCTCTGATTGAAGCATTTGTTGGCATAGTGACCCTTCTGTTGGCACTTGTTGCACATGATCTCCGAGAGCGGACAGTGATACGGAGCACTTGATCTTGGAGCTTGAGACGAAGTCTTGTTCTGAAAGCCAGGGTTGGGTGGGTGGGAAGATCCACTGCCACCTTTGCTCTTCTGATGATAAGGTTGACGGAACAGAGGAGGAGGAAGCCAATACTTCTGCTGCTTAGCCACTTGAGTTGAGGAAGAAGGAGTTGCATCTCTGACTCGCTTCTTGGAAGCATCGCACTTCAGTTGAGCAGTCTCTTGCTTCATTGCCATGTTGTAAAACTCATCATACCTCTTGGGCTCAAAGAGGACGAGAGCTAGCTGGATTTCTTCTCTGAGACCACCCCTAAACTGGTATATCATGCTCTTCTCATCAGGGATGTTTTTCTTAGAAAAACGGGCGAGCTTCTGAAATATGATGTTGTACTAGTAAACAGACATAGTGCCTTGCTTCAGGTTGTGGAATTCCTCATGCTTGCTTTCAACCACACTTTGAGGAATATGATGAGCTTTGAAGTCTTGACGGAATTCATCCCAGGTAATTGCACGGCCTCCTCTAGAATCTTTGTACTGCTGAAACCACTCTGCAGCTTGGTCTTTGAGTTGGAAGGAGGCGAACTTGACAAATTCCTCAGGCCTGACGTTACTGCACTCAAAATGCTTGCATATGTCCACGAGCCAATCATCAGCGTCTATTGCCTCAACACAATTGCTGAAGGTCTTTGGCTGGTTAGCAAGGAACTGGCTGAGTGTAGCAAACTGATTCTGATTGTTGCCATGGCCCTGGTTCCCTTGGTTGCGCTCTTGAAGAAGTTGCATGATCAGCTGCCTGTTTGCATTGGTAGCGGCCATCACAGCTTGCCATGCCTCCGGAGGTGGAGGTGGTGGTGGCGGATCCTGATTCTGATTCTGATTGTTGCCCTTAGTGGGAGCCATCCTGAAGAGGGTGACATCCGTTAGCATATTGACAGGCAAAAATCCAAGCTGAATCGAACGGATTGAAATTTGCAACATATAGTCTTCACATCCGAACAAAATGAACGAATGCATTCCGATTGAAATGGTCACATATCCATAAATTGAGGAGCCACTTAGAATTGGGGTAGAAGAAAAACAACAAGGTACGGACAAGAACGAATACTTGGTGAGGATTACCCAAACCCAAACCAAATATCCACGGAAGAAGAACTAGAGCTACAAGAATTCCCACCTATGAAACTCCCGAACATTTCCGGTTATGCAATCAGGTGTTGGGGATACAGGGGAAGCATAATATCTCACCCAAATCTAGCAAATCCTACATCCAGCTGTATCCATCCTTCAACACATAACCGAGAAACCTTCGAAAATCATTTACCTCAACCTTCGAAAAGCATCCGTTATACAAGTTATGGCAATACTCCCGAACTCCCGCCCCAGTACTGGGTGGCGTCGGGGTTATCTCACCAACAACTGCATAAAAGATATTTTCGATGTCGGCGAAACTCAGGTATTCCAGAATCTCAATGATAAAATTGTGACGACAACACCTCGGAGCTCAACTCCCCGGGACACTGCCACAACCCCTAAATGACAGGAGGCACCAAAGACAATGTTCTCGTCACAAATCGATCGAAACGATTCCAAGATACCCGCATGATCCTAAAAAAATTTAGTGAAATTTGAGAAGACAAGAGTCAAAACTCTACGTCAAGATGCCTCACCAGAGCGATGAAAGGACTAGGGAGTAAAAAGAATTCCTAACTCTTTGATATATATAATTCCTAAATGACTCAAAACATTTTTCTAGACTCAACAACGCCAACGATTCGATCAAGCAGGGGGCTCCTAAGGTCGGGGAAGGCTTTGATTACCAACTTGTAACGCCCTCGATGCGGCTATATCTCCTACGTGTCCAAGCACGACTTAGAGGCATAATCGCATTGAAAGCAATGTCGCAAGTAAGGTAATCTTCACAACATTCCATGTAAATAAATAAAAGGGGAAAGGATACATAGTTGGCTTACACTCGCCACGTCATACAAATACAAGAATAACATTACAATCATCCAAACCACTCATGGTCCGATTACGGTACCAAAATAAAGATCAACCCCCACATGCGACAAAGTCCCCGATCGCCCCAACTGGGCACCACTACTGATCATCTGGGAAAGACACATAGTAACGACGAGAGTCTTCATCGAACTCCCACTTGAGCTCAAGCGCATCGTCTGGAATGGTATCATCGGTCCCTGCATCTAGTTTGGAAGTAATCTGTGAGTCACGGGGACTCAGCAATCTCACACCCTCGCGATCAAGACTATTTAAGCTTATAGGAAAGGCAAGGTATGATGTGGAGCTGCAGCAAGCGACTAGCATATATGGTGGCTAACCTATTCACAAAAGAGAGCGAGAAGAGAAGGCAAAAGCACGGCGGAACAACTATGATCAAGAAGTGATCCTAGAACAACCTACGTCCAGAATTACTCCAACACCATGTTCACTTCCCGGACTCCACAGAGAAGAGACCATCACGGTTACACACGCGGTTGATTCATTTTAATTAAGTTAAGTTTCATGTTATCTACAACCGGACATTAACAAATTCCCATCTGACCATAACCGCGGGCACGGCTTTCGAAAGTTCAAATCCCTGCAGGGGAGTCCCAACTTAGCCCATCACAAGCTCTCACGGTCAACGAAGGATATTCCTTCTACCAAGACATTCCGATCAGGTTCGGCATCCCGGTTACAAGACATCCTCGACAATGGTAAAACAAATCCAGCAACACCGCCCGAATGTGCCGACAAATCCCGATAAGAGCTGCACATATCTCGTTCTCAGGGCACACTCAGATTGTCCAAACTTCCGGTAGGCCAGCCCAGAGTTGCCCCTGGTGGCCATCGGCGGCTGACGAGGTGGACCAACGGTCAGAGGAGCACTGGCCCGGGGGGGTTAAATAAAGATGACCCTCGGGCTCGGGAAACCCAAGGGAAAAAGAGGCTAGGTGGCAAATGGTAAAACCAAGGTTGGGCATTGTTGGAGGAGTTTTATTCAAGGCGAACTGTCAAGGGGTTCCCATTATAACCCAACCGTGTAAGGAACGCAAAATCCAGGAACATAACACCGATATGACGGAAACTAGGGCGGCAAGAGTGGAACAAAACACTAGGCATAAGGCCGAGCCTTCCACCCTTTACCAAGTATATAGGTGCATTAAGATAAACAAGATAATATAGTTATATCCCAACTATAAACAATGTTCCCACAAGGAACGAGCTTCAATCTTCACCTCCAACTAACAACGCTATAAGAGGGGCTGAGCAAAGCGGTAACATAGCCAAACAATGATTTGCTAGGACATGGTGGGTTAGAGGTTTGACATGGCAATTTGGTAGGCATGATAAGAAAGTGGTAGGTATCGTAGAATAGGCATAGCAAAAGAGCGAGCATCTAGCAAGCAAATATAGAAGTGATTTCGACGGTATGATCATCTTGCCTGCAAAGTTGTCAGAGTTGACTTGGTCCTCGTAAGCAAACTCAATGGGCTCCTCATTCACGAACTCGTCTCCCGACTCTACCCAAACAAGAACAACAAGAAAACAGAACACAATCAACCACGTGCAATGCTCAAACAACATGATGCAAACATGGTATGATATGCGGGATGCGGTATGTGATGCATATGCACGATTTGACAAGGAATGATTTAACCTGGCCTCAACTTGGAAATCCAAGAGTGCCACTGGAAAGGTGAGGTGATTTTGGTCGAAATTGATATAAAGATCACCGGAATCGGATGCACGGTTTGGAAATGGCAAGCAAAACAAATATGGCACCGGTCTGCGATAATCAGCAAGTGACCAACTAAATGCATCAAGACAAATATGCTACAGCACTCAAACATGACAACAAAATACATGGCAGGGATCCACTCATGATGCTTGACAAAAGATGAACACTGAGCTACGGCTACTTCATCCATTAAGAGGTTCAAACAAGCATGGCAAAAGTGCAAATGATAACAAGTTTCAGACATAGTGAAATTAACACAAGTCTGGAATTTATCATCAGGAAGCACACTTTAGAGTATGAAAACTACATGCTACAGGAACTTAACATGGCAAAGCAAAGCATGGAATGAAGCTACGCAAAGCACTTAACAAAAGTCCCTTAGTGACCTTGACCCAAAAGGGATCAGAAAATACAATTGCAAGCATATGAACATGGCAAAAACATAAACAGATCTCAGACTTAGTGAAAAACTGGAGCATGCAAATCAGTTAACGAGTAGGCATGTTTACGAGCTCGATGCACTCACTATAGAGCATGGCATGACAAACTAAGCATACTCCCATCAAGAATACATGGCATAGGATCTAGAAATGGCAAGAACAACAACATAGCATGCATAGATCAATAGCAACATCCTTGGCAAAATCGCTAAACATGTCAACAATCTGCCAGGATTCACGATATAGCAAAAGTAGAGCTCGATTGACTCAAGCTAGGTTACTCCATAAATGCAAACAAAGACATGGATGGATAGAGAACCACAATGTTAACAAAACATCCTTACTGATTATTCTCAAAAGAGGCACGGATCACTAGGAAACAACATGAACATATGGCATAACGACAAAATCAGGACAAGGACTTAGTGAAATTCTAAGTCCCTGAAATCAGCATTACCAATTACGCTACTTTGCAAGCTTGTGCTAGTCAACACAGGTATCACAAAAATACATGGCAAGCACCCCTGTAAAGATGGCATGGCATATAACAAAACTCATGTAGAGCTCAGGATCATAGCATGCGCACATTAATCATGGCAAAAATGACAAAAAGCTATTTGATGAAACAGATCTGACAAATTCACCATATAGCTCTCTTCCTACAGCATTTCGGGCACCAAGATGACCTCAAATGAAAATAATGCAATGAGATGAAATAATGTTGAACATTTTGATATGCTACACACGCGTATCGCAGCCACGGATGCAGAGTTACGACATGCCAAAGTTTGCAAAAAACTTAGGGTTTCAGGGGATAAAAGTCAACCGTCTCGAATCTGGATCTGGATCTGGCGCATGACACTGTTCACTGGAGCACAGACTTCGAGGCACCGCCGGAGTTAATGGAGACGACCGTCGACGGAGTAGGAGGGAGAGGTGGCCGGGGTGCGCCGGCGACGAAGAGGCGGCGCCGGCGACGAGGTGGCCGCGGGCGG
>NC_057800.1:348122433-348198948 GCF_018294505.1 Triticum aestivum | reverse complement strand
CGCGCCCCAGGAGGCGACGGGGAGGGCCGGTCGCGGGCCGGGACGGGCTGCGGCGGCGGTGGAGGTCGGCGGGCCACGTGGCAGGTGGTGATAGGCGCGGAGGCGGTGGCGGACGCATCCGGTGCGCAGCGGACATGTCCGGCGCGCGGAGAGGAGCGGGGCTAGGGTTTAGGGGTGGAATGGATCCGGAATTTTCGGGGAGAGGTTCTTTTTATAGGTAGGAGGAGCTAGGAGGCTCCAAATTGAGCACGGTTTTCGGCCACGTGATCGTGATCGAACGCTCTAGGTGATGGAGAGGGTTTAGGTGGGTTTTGGGCCAAATTGGAAGGGTGTTGGGCTGCAACACAAACGAGGCCTTCTCGGTCCCTCGGTTACCCGTTGGAGTATCAAACGAAGTCCAAATGGTACAAAACTTGACAGGCGGTCTACCGATAGTAAACCAAGGCCGCATGACAAGTCTCGGTCCAATCCGGAAATGTTTAACCCCCACACACGAAAAGAGGTAGAAAGGGGCACCGGAGGAGATAGGAGCGCCGGAATGCAAAACGGACAACGGGGAAAATGCTCGGATGCATGAGACGAACACGTATGCAAATGCAATGCATATTATGACATGATATGAGATGCATGACAAAGGCAACAACACACGGGGACAAAAACCCGACACCGAGGAAAATAAAATAACTTAGGCCAGAAACGGCAAGAGTTAGGATACATATAAGGTAAATTACATCCGGGGTGTTACATCACTTCCCGGACTCCGCCGAAAAGAGACCATCACGGCTACACACGCGGTTGATGCATTTTAATGAAGTCAAGTATCAAGTTCTCTACAACGGGACATTAACAAATTCCCATCTGCCACATAACCGCGGGCACGGCTTTCGAAAGTTCAAAACCCTGCAGGGGTGTCCCAAATTAGCCCATCACAAGCCCTCACGGTCAACGAAGGATATTCCTTTTTCCGGGAAGACCCGATCAGTCTCGGAATCCCGGTTACAAGACATTTTGACAATTCTAAAACAAGACCAGCAAGACCGCCCGATGCGCCGACATCCCGATAGGAGCTGCACATATGTCGTTCTCAGGGCAACACCGGATGAGCACTCCGTACAACTAAAATCAGCCCTCAAGTTTCCCCAAGGTGGAGCTGCAAAGGACTCTAGTTCGGACCAACACTTAGAGAAGCACTGGCCCGGGGGTTAAAATAAAGATGACCCTCGGGTTGGCTGACCCAAGGGAAGGGTAATAGGTTATTAGGCAAATGTAAAACCAAGGTTGGGCCTTGCTGGAGGAGTTTTATTCAAAGCAAACTGTCAAGGGGTTCCCATAACACCCAACCACGTAAGGAACGCAAAATCAAGGAACATAACACCGGTATGACGGAAACTAGGGCGGCAAGAGTGGAAAAAAACACCAGGCATAAGGCCGAGCCTTTCACCCTTTACCAAGTATATAGATGCATTAATTAAAATAAGAGATATTGTGATATCCCAACATATCCATGTTCCAACATGGAACAAACTTCAGCTTCACCTGCAACTAACAATGCTATAAGAGGGGCTGAGCAAAGCGGTAACTTAGCCAACCAACGGTTTGCTAGGAAAGGTGGGTTAGAGGCTTTCCATGGCAATATGGGAGGCATGATATAACAAGTGGTAGGTAGCGCGACATAGCGATAGAACGAACAACTAGCAAGCAAAGTTAGAAGTGATTTCGAGGGTATGGTCATCTTGCCTGAGATCCTACAAGGAAGAAGAACGAGTCCATTAAGAAGACAAGCGGACGTAGTCGAACGAATCCTCATAGCTCCGGAATGAAATCGAAGCTAATGAGAGAAGCAACCCGGAAAGAAGCAAGCAACATAGTAAACAACCATCACATAAACACGGCATGATGCACAACCAAGTATGATGCATGTCCGGTTTAATGAGGCATGGCATGGCAAAGTGCACAAACAATACTACAAATTAATTGGAGCTCAATATACAATGAGTTGCACATTGACGAAACACCACATAACTTATTTAGTTATCTCTCGGTTATGTACCCAACAATATTTAATGTTGTTAAACATGGCAAGAGGTGAAGCATAAGTAAACTACACATTTTAGGAAAGTTTAAATGAGGCCAGAACAACAAACAACAAGTCTGGAAAAATCCCCATGTGCATATTTTAAAAGTTGCTATTGTTCTGCCCTATACACAATTTTAGAGTTGTTAAACATGCAAAGTAATGCCACCGCGTTAATCTATGCATTTTTCTACTCCATTTACATATAAAGTTTATTAAATTTGGAGCTACGATTATTAAGTCATGAAATAAAGCATTTTAACATGGCATTTAAGCAAAATTAAACAAACAGCAAGTTTGAACATGTTTAACATGGATAAAAGTTGCAAATTATGAAACTAGACAAAATTCTGAGCATTTTACATATATGACATGTACTATTTGGATGCGTGGATATTTAGTTATTCACAAATCGAAATGATGGCATTTCTGTAAATAAGAATGCACTAGAAAATGCTAAAATACATAGACAGGAAAAAAATATGCACGGGCCGGATTGCAACACAGTGCAGCGGCCTAGAAGCGAATGAGGCCTCAGTGGCTGTGGGTGTGTGCGGGCAAAAGAAAAAAATGAAAACAAAGGGGAGTGGGTTTCTAACCCAGGATCTCCTGCAGGTTTGACACCATGGTGAACCAGTGGAGCTAGGATGCAAGTGTGATGTAGGATGGGTTCAGCACTAGATGGCACGTCCTCTGGGACTATTCTGAACTGAAGAATCACGAACAGATAGCAAAACCGAAAAGATTATAGAGGCGCCTGGGATCTGAACCCAAGATCCCCTGGACATATTCGTGGTGCGCTAGCCACTGCGCAGCTGTAGAACTATTGTACAAATAGGGATTCAGACTTAGACACACGGAAGAAGGACGAGCCTTTCTTCTACATGGCGGACGACTATCCCTCGCCGGCGATAGGAACAAGCAGCGGCGACTGCTGCGGCCATCACGCGCTGGCGGGAGTGCGGAAAAGTCTTGCGGTGGCTGTGGTGGGACGTGTGTAATTATGCAGGAAGGGCGTGAGCGCGTGGAGCTGCAGTAGCTTGAGCGTGCGCGCGCGCAGAGGGAGCAGAGCAACCTCGTCGGTGACCAAAGTGACGGCGGAGACCATCGGAGCAGAGGAGCACCGGTGGGGGGTGCGGGTGTACACAGGGATGCTGGCGTGCGCGCGAGGGAAGAGCGGCAAGGAGAAGCAGGGCAAGCGGCAGCAAGACCTGCTCGAGCACGAGCATGGCTCAGCTCGGGCGATGGCGACGCGAGGCAATCGGCGAAGCTGCCGGGTGCAGCGGCGAGTGTGCGCGTGGTGCAGTGGAGCGTGAGGGGCTCGGGTTTTGGGTGTGTGTGTGTGTGTGTGTGCATGTTGTGGAGGCGTTGAGTGTAGGTGCTCGCGTGCATGGCCATGGCATGGATCAGGCGAGGCCTACGGGTGTTCAAACATCCAGAGGAAGAAACAGAGAGGAATGGGCATTACCCAGCTCACCATAGTGCACTGCGAGGTCGACGGAGATGCGCCGGAGACGACGGGAGGGAGCTCTGAACTTGGCGAAATTTCTGCCCGTGGTGGAAGAGGAAGCAGAGGAGGAAGACGGTGATGAACTTGGCGTCTCCGACCATGGATCGCAGTGGGAACAGGTTCGTGGAGGCATCGCGAGGATGGAGAGGTACCGCCGAGCGGAGCTACGCCGGAGACGAGCTTCGGCCCGTCCCGGACATGGCGTCGGGGGCGGAGGAAGCAGCGTTTGGTTGCCCGCTTACCTGTTGGCGGCGCGGAGGAGGCAAGGAGGAGGAACGAGGAAACCCTAGGGGATCACAACGACGACTAAATAGGAGGGAGGAAGGGCGGACGTGGAGCTCGGGCGTCCACGGTGGCCATGTGCAGCGTGGTGCTCTGTTTTACTGTGGGAGATGAAAAACCACGCGAGGTGGAAGAAAAGGTGAGGTTGGAGGGAATGACAGGCGGGCCCGGAGGTGTGCATTGAGCAAACTTACCAAGGGGAGGGGAGCAGAGGTCAGACATGGGCTGGGCTAAGGTGGCTACTGCTGGGCTGCGCTGAAAGTTGGGCCGCTGCTCTCTCTCCCTTCTCCCATTTCTTTCCTTTCAACTATTTTACTAGGCAGTCAAATACCAAGGAAAACCCAGGGAGTTAGGGGAGGGGCATGAGAGATATAAGAATATCCCCAAGATGCTGAAATTATGCACTATTTGAAATAACTTGTTTGGGCATTTTTTAGAGAAAGAAAATTATCGCAAGTTTGAATTAGATTCAAACTTGAGGCAATTTTGATTCCAACCAAATCAAGTCCAAAAGAGCTGAAAATTTGAAAGAGAGGTTGTCGTCATGGTGTAGGGAATATAGAAATATAGTGAACATTAATCTAGAGCAGAAAATGCCACTAGAGAAATAATTGAAAGAAAGGGAAAAGGAGATGTTTGGATGGGATAGATACTTGGGTGAACTTGATGAATTGTTGCTGGTATGTGCATGGAACAAAAATGAGGTGGATATAAGAATAAGAGGGGTTCATACAAGAACACATAACAAAACTTAAGTATGCATGATGATCATGATGCAATGCAAAAAAATGACAAGGCACTCAACATGATCATGGCATAAACATATAGGAATGAAAAATGTGAAACAATTATGATAATGCAACAAACACAATAAACACATGACGACAACAAAAACATGGAAGGCGTCTGGAGCGTCGGTCTTGGGGCGTCACAACTCTCCTCCACTACAAGAGGATCTCGTCCCGAGATCTAGGATGGCACCTGAGAGAAACAAAAGAGGAAGAGAATAGGTAAAACTAAGTTTCTTCTTGTACAAACGAGTGAAACCAATGAACCTTGATTGGTTAAAAAAAATTGAGAAAAGAATTCAACGGCGATGAACAAAGTTGAAAACACTCTGTTAGAAAAGAGGAACAAGGAACATTGCAAAAACTTGGGGTTGCAAAGACATGAATGAAGAGCTTTAGCGGTTGAAACGGAATAAGCAAGGAATGACAACGAAAGAATGCAGGCAGCACTCCGGTAGAAAAGAGTAGCAAAACTTAATAAGTTGAAAGAACTTGAATGAGAGCACAACACTCCGGTTAAATGGATAAGCAAGGAAAAGAACATGATCTTCACAATCTGAGATGATGAGTTAAGAGAGCAACATCACAATGCCTCCGGAAGGAAGAATAGAAGATATATCATTGGAATAACAAAATGGAGAAGAAAATGACAACTTCTGCCACAAATGAGCTTGGAAAACACCCTTCCAAGAAAGTTATAACGGAGTTGTTGAAAAAACAACGATGAAACGGATAAGCTTATAGTGGGCTTATGGAAAACATCTCAAAACTAAGGTGGAATTCTGCCACTAACGGAATCAATTGCTTGCTTGAGAGCAATGAAGAGATGAAAACCTCTTCACCGAGATATAGGAAGCAGAAGATTGGATCATTGATAAGCACCACAAATGCAACCCTCCTTAAGATAGGCTTTAGGTGAAATATAACCCAAGATAACTCCAATGAAGAGATTGATGGATTGAAAAGAGCTCCTGCTCGAAGAAAATTGATGGGTTTAACTATCTCATTCTTGACAACTGTTGAATCATGACACACGAAGGGAAATTGTCAAGAGTGACATAACACCACCTCAAAAGATAAGGTCGAAAGAATTGCACTTTGGAATGCAAGATGAAGAATGCTTGAACTCCTCAAAACAACACATGTGTTGAACACAATGTTTATTTTAGAGTATAACTTGGTGGATCTTAGCTTCGAGAGAAATCTTGAAGAACAATTGAAGAATGAAATGAATCCTTGATGAAAAAGCATGTGGAGCCTCCATGAAGAACTCCGGTAATAAAAGGATGATAGAAAGAAAGAGAAGTTGAAAACACAAGGTGAAGCCTTGCAATGATTTAAAAGGAGCTTCGTGACGATGTAACCGAGAAAACTTGGAACTCCAGAAAAGAAATATGAGCAATTGAAACCAAGAATTTTGATGAACCTTCGAAATAAGGAATTGAATTTACTCGATGAAACAAGAATAAGAATTACATTATGCTTATCCTTCACCAATTTAAATTGATGACAAGCAACGGATTTGGCATACTACTTATTCTCGTAGAAAGGATTAAGAGAGATATAGCACAAACTTGAGAAGGTCTTCCACGAACCACAGGTAGGATTTGGAAAGCACGAATGCATAGATACGATAACAACAGAAGAGGAATGTTGGACGAACCACCATAAGAATTGAAAATGAATGTAGCAAACGCACAATTCATCGGGAAGAATTGGAAAATGAATGAAGATACTTGCTAGCATTTAGATACATGAGAACGAAGAGATCCTGAACTGATTAGAGGATATTTGAACGATGCACCGGTAAGATTTGAAGAACGGGGGCTAAAATCTAGAATGGATAATCCGAAATGATGGCCTTCAGAGAATCAAGATGAAAAGACTCCTGAATTGCTCCGAAAGGGTGAAAAGAATTCTCACAATCGAAAACAATTATGAGAGGATGGAAACAAGCTTGAACTTCGCATCTTTGGAAGAATGGGTAAGAATTTAAGAGGAACTCCTCTTCGGTCTTCAAAATCTGAGAATGACGATGAGAAACACCACCATGAATTGTTGAGACACTCCGGAATAATGAAGAATATAAAGGTTGAATCAACAATGAAAAGAATTTGAAAGATCTTGGAGAAAGACATTTGACTGATGACAATTCATTCTGACGTCAAACTTTGAAATGAATTTGAGAACAACTCTGGAAAATAGCAGAGTCAGGTAAGATCCTGGGAAAAAAACATGTGGGTTAGGGCCCACTCAAAGATACACCGTTGAAATGATTTCAAGAGAGATTGCACCGATTGAATTAAATGGCTTGAAAGAGATAACATCCTCAAAAGAACTTGAACGAATGCAGAGTGGAAATACGAATCTTCGAGATATCTTCAGCACTCCGGAACAAATGAATAGCGAGAGGTGAAGGATTAAGAGGTGCACCGACATGGGAAAACATTTGGAACGAGGAAAAGGATATGATCAACAAAGCTTGAAATTAATCCACCGGAGAAGAAAAGAGAATGGAGAACGATGAACTAGTAGAGCATCTTCATGAGAATCACCAGGTAAGAACTTTGAAGGAAAAAAATGAAGAAACTTCACATCAATAAAAGGATACTTGATTAAGATATCTGAGTCCTTGAATAAAAAGGGTGGGATGGCAGGAAAAACAAAGACAACTTGGGAATGGATAAAATGAACAACGTTGAGAAGACTTTGAGTTGATCTTGCGGATGTTGAAAATGATCGGATCCCCTTGAAGAGAAACATGCCGGTTGAAAAAGGATTAACATGACAATCTCGATTATCAAGAAGGATTGGTATTCACATAGAAGTATGAAAACACCACTTAGGAAAAGATATGGAATCAACACTTGACATTGAAGCAACTCGAATACCACAAACCAAAACAAAACAAAGGATTGGCTTGCAAAATAAGTCGAAAACAAACATATGATAGAGATTTACCCTATCCACATCATGCATCTGTCAGAAAGATATTCTAGGACCTACTTGAATTCCCACTTGTAAACTCCCGAAATTTTCTGGTTATGCAATTAGGTGTTGGGGATAGAGGGGAAGCATAATATCTCACCCAAACTAATAATTCCTACATCCAGCTGTATCCATCCTTCAACACATAACCAAGAAACCTTCGGAATCAACCTTCGAAAAGCATCCGTTATACGAGTTATGGCAATACTCCCGAACTCCTGCCCCAGTACTGGGTGGCGTCGAGGTTATCTCACCAACAACTGCATAGAAGAGATTTTCGATGTCGGCGAACTCAGCTATTCCAGAACTGCAATGATAAAATTATGACGACAACATCTTGGAGCTCAACTCCCCGGGACACTGCCACAACCCCTAAATGTGAGGAGGCACCAAGAACAATGTTCTCGTCACAAGACTATCGAAATGATTCCAAGATACCCGCTTGATCCTAAAAAATCGTGAAATTTGAGGAGAGAAGAGTCAAAACTTCTACGTCAGGAGGCCTCACGACGGCGACGAAGGGACTAGGGAGTAAAAAGAATCCTACTCTCCGATATATATAATCCTAAGACTCAAAACATTTTGTTCTAGACTCAACAACATCAGCAATTCGATCAAGCAGGGGGCTCCTAAGTAGGGGATGGCTCTGATACCAACTTGTAACACCCACGATGCGGCTATATCTCCAACGTGTCAAGGCACGACTTAGAGGCGTAACCGCATGGTGGTTTAGTCGCAAGTGGGGTAATCTTCACACAATCCCATGTACTGAATAAGAAAGCGATAAAGAGTTGGCTTACAATCGCCACTTCACACAATTAATATGTTAAACATACATCATACAGAGTACAATCAAGGTCCAACTACGGAACCAAAATAAAAGAAGACAACCCCAAATGCTAGATCCTCGATCGTCCCAACTGGGATCCACTACTGATCAACCGGACACAAAACAATGACCAAGATCTTCATCGAGCTCCCACTTGAGCTGGGTTGCCTCACCTGCACTGGTATCATCGGCACCTGCAACTGTTTGGAAGTATCCGTGAGCCACGAGACCTCGGCAATCTCACACCCACGAGATCAAGACTATTTAAGCTTATGGGTAGGATAGGGTAATGAGGTGGAGCTGTAGCAAGCACTAAGCAAATATGGTGGCTACATACGCAAATAGGAGCGAGAAAAGAAGCAACGCAACGGTCGAGAATCTAGAAATGATCAAGAAGTGATCGAAAACTACTTATGTTCAAACATAACACAAGAACCGTGTTCACTTCCTGGACTCCGACGAAAAGAGACCATCACGGCTACACACGTGGTTGATGCATTTTAATTAAGTCAAGTATCAAGTTCTCTACAACCGGACATTAGCAAATTCCTATCTGCCACATAACCGCGGGCACGGCTTTCGAAAGTTTAAAACCCTGCAGGGGTGTCCCAACTTAGCCCATCACAAGCTCTCATGGTCAACGAAGGATATTCCTTATCCCGGGAAGACCCGATCAGTCTCGGAATCCCGGTTACAAGACATTTCGACAATGGTAAAACAAGACCAGCAAGACCGCCCGATGCGCCGACATCCTGATAGGAGCTGCACATATCTCGTTCTCAGGGCAACACAGGATGAGCACTCCGTACAACTAAAACCAAACCTCAAGTTTCCCCGAGGTGGCGCTGCAAAGGACTCTAGTTCGGACCAACACTTAGAGAAGCACTGGCCCGGGGGGGTTAAAATAAAGATGACCCTTGGGTTGGCCAACCCAAGGGAAGGGTAATAGGTTGTTAGGCAAATGTAAGACCAAGGTTGGGCCTTGCTGGAGGAGTTTTATTCAAAGCAAACTGTCAAGGGGTTCCCATAACACCTAATCGCGTAAGGAACACAAAATCAAGGAACATAACACCGGTATGACGGAAACTAGGGCGGCAAGAGTGGAACAAAACACCAGGCATAAGGCCGAGCCTTCCACCCTTTACCAAGTATATAGATGCATTAATTAAAATAAGAGATAGTGCGATATCCCAACATATCCATGTTCCAACATGGAACAAACTTCAGCTTCGCCTGCAACTAACAACGCTATAAGAGGGGCTGAGCAAAGCGGTAACTTAGCCAAACAACGGATTGCTAGGAAAGGTGGGTTAGAGGCTTGGCATCGCAATATGGGAGGCATGATATAACAAGTGGTAGGTAGCGTGACATAGCGATAGAACGAACAACTAGCAAGCAAAGATAGAAATGATTTCAAGGGTATGGTCATCTTGCCTGAGGTCCCGCAAGAAAGAAGAACGAATCCATTAAGAAGACAAGCGGACCTAACCGAACGAATCCTCACAACTCCGGAACGAAACCGAAGCTAACGAGAGAAGCAACCCAGAAAGAAGCAAGCAACATAGTAAACAACTATCACATAAACACGGCATGATGCACAATCAGGTATGATGCATGTCTGGTTTAATGAGGCATAGCTTGGCAAAGTGCACAAACAATACTACAAATTAAGTGGAGCTCAATATACAACGAGTTGCACATTGATGAAACACCACATGACTTATTTAGTTCTCTCTTGGTTATGTACCCAACAATATTAAATGTTGTTGAACATGGCAAGAGGTGAAGCATAAGTAAACTACACATTTTAGGCAAGTTTAAATGAGGCCGGAACAACAAACAACAAGTCCGGAAAAAATCCTCATGTGCATATTTTAAAAGTTGGTACTGTTCTGCCCTATACACAATTTTAGAGTTGTTAAACATGCAAAGTAATTCCACCATGTTAATCTATGCATTTTTATACCCCATTTACATATAAAGTTTATTAAATTTGGAGCTACGATTATTAAGTCATGAAATAAAGCATTTTAACACGGCATTTAAGCAAAATTAAACAAACAGCAAGTTTAAACATGTTTAACATGGATGAAAGTTGCAAATTATGAAACTAGACAAAATTCTAGGCATTTTACATATATGACATGTACTATTTGGATGCGTGGATATTTAGTTATTCACAAATCAAAATGATGGCATTTCTGTAAATAAGAATGCACTAGAAAATGCTAAAATACACAGACAGGAAAAAAATATGCACGGGCCGGATTGCAGCATAGTGCGGCGGCCCAGAAGCGAATGAGGCCTGAGTGGCTGTGGGTGTGTGCGGGCAAAAGAAAAAAATGAAAACAGAGGGGAGTGGGTTTTGAACCCAGAATCTCCTGCAGGTTTGACACCATGGTGAACAGGTTGAGCTAGGATGCAAGTGTGATGTAGGATGGGTTCAGCACTAGATGGCACGTCCTCTGGGACTGTTCTGAACTGAAGAATCACGAACAGATAGCAAAACCAAAAACATTATAGGGGCGCCTGGGATCTGAACCCAAGATCCCCTGGACATATTCGTGGTGCGCTAGCCACTGCGTAGCTATAGAACTATTGTACAAATAGGGATTCAGACTTAGACAAACGAAAGGAGAACGAGCCTTTCTTCTAAATGGCGGACGACTATCCCTCGCCGGCGACAGGAACAAGCAGCGGCGACTGCTGCGGCCATCAAGCGCTGGCGGGAGTGCGGAAAAGGCTTGCGGTGGCCGTGGTGGGACGTGTGTAATTATGCAGGAAGGGCATGAGCGCGTGGAGCTGCGGTAGCTTGCGCGTGCACGCGCGTAGAGGGAGCAGAGCAACCTCGTCGGTGACCATAGTGACGGCGGAGACCATCGGAGCAGAGGAGCACCGGTGGGGGTGCGGGTGTACACAGGGATGCTGGTGTGCGCGCGAGGCAAGATCGGCGAGGAGAAGTAGGGCAAGCGGCAGCAAGACCTGCTCGAGCATGAGCATGGCTCAGCTCGGGCGACGGCGACGCGAGGCAATCGGCCAAGCTGCCGGGTGCGGCGGCGAGTGTGCGTGTGGTGCGGTGGAGTGTGAGGGGCTCAGGTTGTGGGTGTGTGCGTGTGCATGTTGTGGAGGCGCTGAGTGTAGGTGCTCGCGTGCGTGGCCATGGCATGGATCAGCGAGGCCTACGGATGTTCAAACATCCAGAGGAAGAAACAGAGAGGAATGGGTGTTACCCAGCTCACCATAGTGCACTACGAGGTCGACGGAGATGCGCCGGAGACGACGGGAGGGATCTCTAAACTTCGCGAAATTTCTGCCCGTGACGGAAGAGGAAGCATAGGAGGAAGGCGGTGATGAACTTGGCATCTTCGGCCTTGGATCGTAGCGGGAACAGGTTCGTGGAGGCGTCGCGAGGACGGAGAGGTACCGCCGAGCGGAGCTACGCTAGAGACGAGCTTCGGCTCGTCCCAGACATGGTGTCGGCGGCGGAGGAAGCAGTGTGTGGGTGCCCGCTTACCTGTTGGCGACGCGGAGGAGGGAAGGAGGAGGAACGAGGAAACCCTAGGGGGTCGCAACGATGGCTAAATAGGAGGGAAGGAGGAGGAACGAGGAAACCCTAGGGGGTTGCAACGATGGCTAAATAGGAGGGAGGAAGGGCGGACGTGGAGCTCGGGCGTCCACGGTGGCCATGTGCGACGTGGTGCTCTGTTTTACTGTGGGAGATGAAAAACCACGCGAGGTGGAAGAAAAGGTGAGGTTGGAGGGAATGACAAGCGGGCCTGGAGGGGTGCATTGAGCAAACTTACCAGGGGGAGGGGAGCAAAGGTCAGACACGGGCTGGGCTAAGGTGGCTACTACTGGGCTGCGCTAGAAGTTGGGCCGCTGCTCTCTCTCCCTTCTCCCATTTCTTTCCTTTCAACTATTTTACTAGGCAGTAAAATACCAAGGGAAACCCAGGGAGTTAGGGGAGGGGCATGAGAGATATATGAATATCCCCAAGGTGCTGAAATTATGCACTATTTGAAATAACTGGTTTGGGCATTTTTTAGAGAAAGAAAATTATCGCAAGTTTGAATTAGATTCAAACTTGAGGCAATTTTGATTCCAACCAAATCAAGTCCAAAAGAGCTGAAAATTTGAAAGAGAGGTTATCGGCATGGTGTAGGGAATATAGAAATATAGTGATCATTAATCTAGAGCAGAAAATGCCACTAGAGAAATAATTGAAAGAAAGGGAAAAGGGAGATATTTGGATGGGATAGAAACTTGGGTGAACTTGATGAATTGTTGCTGGTATGTGCATGGAACAAAAATGAGGTGGAGATAAGAATAAGAGGGGTTCATACAAGAACACATAACAAAACTTAAATATGCAAACCAAGGCATGATGATCATGATGCAATGCAAAAAAATGACAAGGCACTCAACATGATCATGGCATAAACATATATGAATGAAAAATGCGAAACAATTATGATAATGCAACAAACATTATAAACACACGACGACAACGAAAACATGGAAGGCGTCTGGAGTGTCGGTCTTGGGGCGTCATAGGAAACCTCTGTCTCCATCTCCACGCCGTGCTTCGGTGCTTTACCAGCCCCGATATCGCCACTCCCTCCGATGGGGCGCTTCGGCGGCATCCTCATACACTGACAGCTTTGAGGACTAAGAGCCGCATTGAGGATGCAAGCGGAGAGAGAGGATTGTGTGTGGGTGGTGAGGATGGGGGGTGTGGCCGCTCGGGCGCACCATTAATATGGACTAGTGGGAGTTGTGGAAGAGAGGCGGGTGGCGGTCAAACCAATGGCTTGCCTCCCCGGTGAGCCTGCGCACCGGACTGCTGTCATGCCTACCAAAGTTTCACATAGCTACTCGCACGCCTCCCGATGACACTGCGCATCGAGCACGCCTCCGTTAGTTCACACACCTACACGCATGCCTCCCCGTCTGCCTGCGCGGCAGACTGCTCGCATGCGTCCCATCAACTCACGCCTGCTCGCACGGCACACGGGTCGCGCAGCGGCATGTATATTGTTTTTCTATTTGGATGATTAATGTTGCTGCTTTATTGCTTAACCGAAGCATGGCACGTATCCATTGTTGGTCTAACGCTCATGGTTCGAATAAATAATCCGTTTAGGATATTGGTTCCCAATTATTAATAATCTCACTTTTGTAATTAGATAAAGATTACATCAAAACTGGTCTCAAATTTGACAAAAAAAGTACAATGCCAGTTTGTATTGGTATCCATATGACCACACGATAAGTTTCATGAACATCAAATAAGTTTTGGATGTACTAGAATTTAAAAATCAAGATTCTCAATGTTTGAAATTTGTTGCACGGGGAGTAAACATGCACCCAGTGAGACACGTGTGTTTTTGCAATCCATTTAGGTGCACTGTCACGTGTGCATGTAGCTCAAATTTGATTTTTGCACATTATACCCGTATAAAATCAATCAATTAATGTACTAAAACGTCTTAATGATCTCTGTGATTTTTTCGAAATTAAAACGTCCCTCCTTTGGTAACATATGTTCACTGCGGGATAATTAATTTAACATGCATCGTAGTTGCGGTGGATTCGCGGTGTGTGGGTGGGTGTGTGCGTCTGGGGGTGGCGGGTGGCTCGCAGTACACTACGAGTTGTGAGCCACCGTGTGGGTTAGCCGTTTTGTTAGGAAGGCCGGTTCCACATCAGAGTCGTGAAATCGTTATTTAAAACATTACACAACCCTTTCATACATACATGTTTTGGCCACATGCAGTCGATGGTTATCCTACACGACACTCGATACTCGCGTGTGACGCTTTTTGTGGGCCCGCGAGGTCGTCGTCCATCACTTTGACGAACAGCCGGCGGTGAGGTTAATTTGACCAGCAAGGTAGAATATTTTTTGTTTGTGTTATGGTGGTATATAGTACGTGTCGAAGAGGTGGGAGGGGACTAGCATATATACTATATGTACGTGTCCGTGAACAAGTACACCTCACCCAGTGTCAGGACTTTTTGGTTTCTAAGGCACATGCCACATCAAAATTGTGAAATTGGCTATTCAAACATCACACAACACCTCTTTGGGCCACATGCATGCACGCGGTGGTTATCCTAGCTAGACACTCACGTGTGACGCTTCCATCTGTGGGCCCATGAGGCCATCGTCGCTGCATGCATGCATCACTTTGACCTACATCGGTAGAGGTTACCTTAATTTCACCATCGATGAGGATTCTTTTGGGTTGTACATATTACAGCAGGAGCATATAGTATGCAATGAAAAGGGGGGAGGGGACCATTATGTAGTACACTTCATGAACCTCGCTCTGTGTGGGTGCATGGTTTACGGTTTTTGAGGCATGTGGCACATCAAAGTTGTGCATTTTGGGTATTCAACATATATATGTTTGGCCCACATGCAAAGCGGTGGTGATTGTCCTCTCGCACCCACTTAAGCGGTCATCAGCGATATTGATGTTTTCCATCTGTGGGCCCGCTTGGTCCATCACTACTTTTTGACTGACAACAAGAGAGGTTAATTTGACTTAGGAGGGGATTATTATTTTGCTTGTAATACAGTATGTATATATATATAGGTCATGCTCTGGGATGACATGCATGATACAGTTTGAGCACACACACATGCATGTGTACGCATGAATCCCTCCCATCGAGTCGAAGTGGCTAGTACAATGACACGTCATGAACGGATCTCGTTCTGTGTGGGGAGCTAGTGTACGATTTTTGACGCACGCGCCACATCAATGTTGTGAAATGGTATTCAAACATGCATGCACGCATCACCTCCATACATATGCATGTAGTGGTTGCCTTCGAACAGTACACTCCCTTGCATGGTTATCAGCGACAAGCCTATATATTCGTGGGCCCGTGTGGACATTCATGATCACATTAACCAACAACAAGATATGTTACCTTGGCGGATTCTTCATTTGGTTCGTGTTATCGTAGTATAGGTCATGGTGAGATTCAGACCTTAAGTTTGAGCACATATACTATGCACGCATGCATGCATGAATCCCCGTAGTTGGCTTGAAGTGTGGTGTAACATACATATGCATTGTCAACCTAACCCTCACTCAGTGTGGGGATTTCTAGTTCGGAATCACGGTGCCACATCAAAGATGTTCCATTGTTACTCAAAAACACACCTCTCCATACATATGTTTGGGCCACACGCATGCAGTGGTTGTCTTCGGGGACTAGCTACTTGCGTGATTATTGGCGAGCTAGCCCATCTCCGGGGTCGCATGGACGGCCATCACTTTGACCAACAACAAGAGAGAGGTTGTACAACCAAGGTGGATTATTCTTGGTCCATTTTATGATCCATCTTGGTGAGATAAGCCTCACTAGCCCGCCGACTGAAAGTGTGTGGGGGGGTTGCTACTTCGCACTTTGCTAGGTGAACCTTGGTTGGGGCGGCATGCATTCATAGCTTAGGATTCCCTTCGTGGCGACATGAGGGGGGCTGCTAGCTACTTGGCACTTTGCTAGGTGAACCTCGGATGGTGGGGCATGCATTCATAGCTTAGGATTCCCTTCATGTCGACACAAGGGAGGTGGGGCTGCTAGCTACTTCGCCCTTTGCTAGGTGAACCTCGATTGGGGGCATGCATTCATAGCTTAGGATTCCCTTTTGTGCCGACACGAGGAAGGGGGGCTACTAGCTACTTCGCACTTTGCTAGGGTGAACCTCGGTTGGGGGGGCATGCATTCATAGCTTAGGATTCCCTTCGTGCCGACACGAGGGAGGGGGGCTGCTAGCTACTTCGCACTTTGCTAGGTGAACCTCGGTTGGGGAGCATGCATTCATAGCTTAGGATTCCCTTCGTGCCAACACGAGGGATGGGGGCTGCTAGCTACTTTGCACTTTGCTAGGTGAACCTCGGTTGGGGGCATGCATTCATAGCTTAGGATTCCCTTCGTGCTGACACAAGGGAGGAGGGGGCTGCTAGCTACTTTGCACTTTGCTAGGTGAACCTCGGTTGCGGGGGAGGGGCATGCATTCATAGCTTAGGATTCCCTTCGCGCCGACACGAGGGGGGTGTGGCAAGCAATATCGTGCGCTTTGCGAGATAGGTGCCACATCGAAGTTGCATTTGGTCTTTGAAAATCAAACCACCCTTTTAATACATAAATTTGGTCCACATGCAAGTGTGTTCGTGTTCTGACCCTCCCCCACGTCATTTTTCGCCAAATTTATGAACGTTAGACAAGTCGGATGACGCAACAGACACGGTTCACTCAAACTAACCGTGTGCCACGATGGTGCCCCTGTCACGCACACATCTGCACAGTACATTGGGCTCCACGAGGGTCCCCCTCTCAAAAATATCTGCCCGCCTCGAGGGTTTTTATGTTTCATAACACACGGTTGTTATCTCCGGACAGTGTGCGATGTTTCTTGTTCCCAATCCCGCCTGCATCCCTAGAAAATATATGCCCGCCTCGAGGGTTTTTCTGTTTCAAAACACACGGTTGTTATCTCCGGACCGTGTGCGATGTTTCTTGTTCCCAATCCCGCCTACATCCCTAGAAAATATCTGCCAGCCTCGAGGGTTTTTCTGTTTCATAACACACGGTTGTTATCTCCGGGCCGTGTGCGATGCACTATCATCAAAATTTTCAATAGCCCCGGCATTTCACTACCACGTTTGACTCCCATGTAGTAAAATTTTCAATACCCGCATCATTTCCTCAAACACCCCCCCTCCACACACACACACACACACCAAAGCCTCCTCAGGCGTGCGCACACACACAGACCCTCCCTCACTCGAAACCCTAGCAAGATCCCCGCTGCAAGGCCTCCATTGTCAACATATGCCGGTTTGCCCGTGCAGCTTACCCACCAATCTCCATACCCAGGCCGCCCTGAGTTTCTTAGATGACGCCTGCCAAATGCCCCCTTTCCCACAGATCCCCATCCCCATCCCCCACTCCAGAGCATCGCAGCCTAAACCCGGCTATGCTTCTCGTGGAGCTCGAGGAGCGACTGGCCCAAAAGAGGTGTATCGCAGTCTCTTCGCCCGATGTCGCCGAGGAAGCTAACGAGCATTACTGGCGGTAGGCACTCAAGCAGCGGGCTAGAGTATGTGGGCATGTCTCGGCCACGAGCTACGACATTGAGGTCATCGACAGCAACGGCCTAAGGCGGGCTATGTCACAGGTTAAGTGGCCCACCCCCCAACCCCTCGGGTTCAACCGCCGTCGATCTCATCCATGGCCCCGCCGCTGATCTCCTCTAGCTCGTTGTCAACAATTTGCCATCCTGCATCGCCATCGAGCCCCTTTTGTCATTTTTGAAGGACACGTTCTGCGACGCTGGCTTGGGATCCATAGCTTCCAAGTCAGACCTCATCGACGGCGACCACGAGGAGGGCACCCTCTCCGGCTCTTCCAAGGGGAAAGAGCCCATTTGCTCTTCCAAGGGGAAAGCGCCCGTCTGCGACATCAGGGAGGGCACCCTACAGTCGTGCTCTTCCAAGGGGGAGGAGCCCATCTGCGACAACATGGAGCGCATCCAAGGTTCGTGCTCTTCCCACGGGAACGAGCCCATTTGTGACAAGTGAGGAAACCCATGATTTGTTTTGCCGTGCCTCTTCACAGGGGGAAACCCATGATTTGTTTTGTCGAGTCCCTTTTGTAGTGTAGTGAGAATATGTCCAGTTTTAATTGCTATATCTGGTTGTTTGCAGTATGCCTTGTTTATTACAGTTGTTCACAATGTGATGCTCTATATGTGAAATTATTTACTATGCAGTACATTTCATCAATCTAGTTTTAAACATACCAATAAGAATGCATATATTTGCTTGTTGTTAAGCCTGTTATAGCTAGCATATGCCTCTTTTAAAGTTTTTTGATTGTCCGTTGTTTGTAGTTAGCATATGTCTAGTTTCAAATGCTATCTTTGGTTGTTCGTAGTATGCCTTGTTTATTCCAGTTATTCATAACGTGATGTTCTATATGTGCAAGTATGAACTGTGCAGTTCAATTTCATCAGTACCAGTTTCAACAATACCACTATGAATGACTACATTTGGTTGCTGCATCTTGTAGTTAACATACCTTTCCATTTTTATTTAACAATAACCAGTGTACTTAGACCGGCACAATACCAGTTTGAATGAATATGTTCACTTGTTGATAAATGTTAGGCCTGTTGCGCTTAACGCACATTTCCACTTGATTTGGTTTACTAGCGTGCTTAAACCTGCACACTGAAGCTATCTTTTGGAGATTATTCTATCTGCCATGGATAATTTTGGTTGATGTTTAGCTTGTTGTGCTTAACATGCTTCTCGATGTACCTACACGGGACAATTTTGGGAATGACTGTTGTTTTCCATCGAGGTTAGTTTCATCCCATGGCTTATATCTGCTCACTGTTCAGGATATCAGTAGCTGGTACCATATAGGCCGGGGGTTGATAAGGGACTAATTGGTGAATCGGACTTTTAACTGAATATATCTGCAACCCATTTATCGTTAGGTTAACTAGGGCCATATGTAATATATCTGAGGCTACATAGCAACATGCACTGTACTTAATGTCTAAATATGCAATCCTAGGCTACATAACAACAAGGAAGAGTGTTACATTAATGTTCTAATGATGTCTAGATATACTTTTTGGATACTCAACTTAGCTAGAGGTTAGAGTTAGTTTCTAGCTCATGACTAACCCTGAACTAACTCCATCCAAAGAGTTGTTTGGATGGCACGGTTAGATTGACAATAAATGCACTAGGAGAACTAGCTCCAATTAGCACCTCTTGGGTTGGATAGTTTTTTGGGTGGGTTATAGATGCAACTAGCTCAAACTAGCCCTCATGTTTAGATATACTTTAGGGCTATTTGAGCCCGAACTAGCTCAAACTAACTATAACCCATGGATACATCAGCAGTTAATCAGCGGATAATTTGTAAGAAAGCACTAAACTAGCTCAAACTAACTGTAACCCATGGATACAGCAGCAGTTAATCAACCGATAGTTTGTAAGGATGCACTAAACTCCTTCAGGCCCATAATATAAGATGTTAATTCATCTAATACGTGAGTATAGTGGATGTTATAAGATACTCCCTCCATTCCTAAATATTTGTCTTTTTTATAGATTTCAAATGGACTACCACATATGGATGTATATAGACATATTTTAGAGTGTAGATTCACTCATTTTGCTCCATATGTAGTCACTAGTTGAAATCGCTAGAAAGACAAATATTTAGGAACGGAGGGAGTATTATAAAAGAGTGTTGTACTACATCATTGTGCAATTGCTGTTTAGCTTCTAATATTAACTTGGTGCTTTTAGGTACATATGTCATTGGTAAAGATCTGCGCTTCGACCCTTTCTGCGTATGGGGCAATGACATATCGATGAACCAGCATCAAGTGAGGAAGCTGATCAAGACTGTTAGTAAAAATGGGTCCAAAGATGGCAATTAAACTATTTCTTTACACTTTATCCGAGACAATAGTGAACTGCAGGATGGTAAGTAAGAACTCTGCAGCCTTCTTTTTACTGCCCATAATGAGTTGTGTTAGATGACAATGTCTGAATCTTTTTCCTTTGCAGTGGTTGCCAAAGTAGTTTGCTCAAGATTACCTCTCAAACTACATGATTGTGTTGGGGAACGTAGTAATTTCAAAAAAAATCCTACGCACACGCAAGATCATGATGATGCATAGCAACGAGGGGAGAGTCTAATCTACATACCTTGTAGATCGATAACGGAAGCGTTTGGTTGATGTAGTCGTACGTCTCCACGGCCCGACCGATCAAGCACCGAAACTACGGCACCTCCGAGTTCTAGCACATGTTCAGCTCGATGACGATCCCTGGACTCCGATCCAGCAAAGTTTCGGGGAAGAGTTCCGTCAGCACGACGGCGTGGTGACGATCTTGATGTACTACTATCGCAGGGCTTCGCCTAAGCACCGCTACAATATTATCGAGGACTATGGTGGAAGGGGGCGCCGCACACGGCTAAGAATATGATCACGTCGATCAACTTGTGTGTCTCTGGGGTGCCCCTGCCTCCGTATATAAAGGACTAAAGAGGGGTGCGGCCGGCCTAGGAGAGGCGCGCCAGGAGAGTCCTACTCCCTCTGGGAGTAGGATCCCCCCCCCCCAATCCTAGTTGGAATAGGATTCGCGGAGGGGGGAAAGAGAGAGGGGGGCCGGCCCCCTCTCCTTGTCCTATTTGCACCAAGGGAGGGGAGGGGCGCGCGGCCCATCTTGGGCTGCCCCTTCTCTTTTCCACTAAGGCCCACTATGGCCCATATAGCTCCCGGGGGGTTCCGGTAACCTCCCGGTACTCCGGTAAAATCCCGATTTCACCCGGAACACTTCCGATATCCAAACATAGGCTTCCAATATATAAATCTTTATGTCTCGACCATTTTGAGACTCCTCGTCATGTCCGTGATCACATCCGGGACTCCGAACAACCTTCGGTACATCAAAATGCATAAACTCATAATATAACTGTCATCGTAACCTTAAGCGTGCGGACCCTACGGGTTCGAGAACAATGTAGACATGACCGAGACATGTCTCCGGTCAATAACCAATAGCGGAACCTGGATGCTCATATTGGCTCCTACATATTCTACGAAGATCTTTATCGGTCAGACCGCATAACAACATACGTTGTTCCCTTTGTCATCGGTATGTTACTTACCCGAGATTCGATCGTCGGTATCTCAATACCTAGTTCAATCTCGTTACCGGCAAGTCTCTTTACTCGTTCTGTAATACATCATCCCGCAACTAACTCATTAGTTGCAATGCTTGCAAGGCTTAAGTGATGTGCATTACCGAGAGGGCCCAGAGATACCTCTCCGACAATCGGAGTGACAAATCCTAATCTCGAAATACGCCAACCCAACATGTACCTTTGGAGACACCTGTAGAGCTCCTTTATAATCACCCAGTTACGTTGTGACGTTTGGTAGCACACAAAGTGTTCCTCCGGCAAACGGGAGTTGCATAATCTCATAGTCATAGGAACATGTATAAGTCATGAAGAAAGCAATAGCAACATACTAAACGATCGGGTGCTAAGCTAATGGAATGGGTCATGTCAATCAGATCATTCACTTAATGATGTGATCCCGTTAATCAAATAACAACTCATTGTTCATGGTTAGGAAACATAACCATCTTTGATTAACGAGCTAGTCAAGTAGAGGCATACTAGTGACACTTTGTTTGTCTATGTATTCACACATGTATTATGTTTCCGGTTAATACAATTCTAGCATGAATAATAAACATTTATCATGATATAAGGAAATAAATAATAACTTTATTATTGCCTCTAGGGCATATTTCCTTCAGTCTCCCACTTGCACTAGAGTCAATAATCTAGATTACACAGTAATGATTCTAACACCCATGGAGCCTTGGTGCTGATCATGTTTTGCTCGTGGAAGAGGCTTAGTCAACGGGTCTGCAACATTCAGATCCGTATGTATCTTGCAAATCTCTATGTCTCCCACCTGGACTAGATCCCGGATGGAATTGAAGCGTCTCTTGATGTGCTTGGTTCTCTTGTGAAATCTGGATTCCTTTGCCAAGGCAATTGCACCAGTATTGTCACAAAAGATTTTCATTGGACCCGATGCACTAGGTATGACACCTAGATCGGATATGAACTCCTTCATCCAGACTCCTTCATTTGCTGCTTCCGAAGCAGCTATGTATTCCGCTTCACACGTAGATCCCGCCACGACGCTTTGTTTAGAACTGCACCAACTGACAGCTCCACCGTTTAATGTAAACACGTATCCGGTTTGCGATTTAGAATCGTCCGGATCAGTGTCAAAGCTTGCATCAACGTAACCTTTACGATGAGCTCTTTGTCACCTCCATATACGAGAAACATATCCTTAGTCCTTTTCAGGTACTTCAGGATGTTCTTGACCGCTGTCCAGTGATCCACTCCTGGATTACTTTGGTACCTCCCTGCTAGACTTATAGCAAGGCACACATCAGGTCTGGTACACAGCATTGCATACATGATAGAGCCTATGGCTGAAGCATAGGGAACATCTTTCATATTCTCTCTATCTTCTGCAGTGGTCGGGCATTGAGTCTTACTCAACTTCACACCTTGTAACACAGGCAAGAACCCTTTCTTTGCTTGATCCATTTTGAACTTCTTCAAAACTTTGTCAAGGTATGTGCTTTGTGAAAGTCCAATTAAGCGTCTTGATCTATCTCTATAGATCTTAATGCCTAATATGTAAGCAGCTTCACCGAGGTCTTTCATTGAAAAACTCTTATTCAAGTATCCCTTTATGCTATCCAGAAATTCTATATCATTCCCAATTAGTAATATGTCATCTACATATAATATCAGAAATGCTATAGAGCTCCCACTCACTTTCTTGTAAATACAGGCTTCTCCAAAAGTCTGTATAAAACCAAATGCTTTGATCACACTATCAAAGCGTTTATTCCAACTCCGAGAGGCTTGCACCAGTCCATAAATGGATCGCTGGAGCTTGCACACTTTGTTAGCTCCCTTTGGATCGACAAAACCTTCTGGTTGCATCATATACAACTCTTCTTCCAGAAATCCATTCAGGAATGCAGTTTTGACATCCATCTGCCAAATTTCATAATCATAAAATGCGGCAATTGCTAACATGATTCGGACAGACTTAAGCATCGCTACGGGTGAGAAGGTCTCATCGTAGTCAATCCCTTGAACTTGCCGAAAACCTTTTGCGACAAGTCGAGCTTTGTAGACAGTAATATTACCGTCAGCGTCAGTCTTCTTCTTGAAGATCCATTTATTCTCAATTGCTTGCCGATCATCGGGCAAGTCAACCAAAGTCCATACTTTGTTCTCATACATGGATCCCATCTCAGATTTCATGGCCTCAAGCCATTTTGCGGAATTACCATCGCTTCTTCATAGTTCGTAGGTTCATCATGATCTAGTAGCATGACTTCCAAAACGGGATTACCGTACCACTCTGGCGCGGATCTTACTCTGGTTGATCTACGAGGTTCAGTAGTATCTTGTTCTGAAGTTTCATGATCATCATCATTAGCTTCCTCACTAACTGGTGTAGGTGTCACAGAAACAGTTTTCTGTGATGTACTACTTTCCAATAAGGGAGCAGGTACAGTTACCTCGTCAAGTTCTACTTTCCTCCCACTCACTTCTTTCGAGAGAAACTCCTTCTCCAGAAAGTTTCCGAAATTAGCAACAAAAGTCTTGCCTTCGGATCTGTGATAGAAGGTGTATCCAATAGTCTCCTTTGGATATCCTATGAAGACACATTTCTCCGATTTGGGTTCGAGCTTATCAGGTTGAAGCTTTTTCACATAAGCATCGCAGCCCCAAACTTTCAGAAACGACAACTTTGGTTTCTTGCCAAACCACAGTTCATAAGGCGTCGTCTCAACGGATTTTGATGGTGCCCTATTTAACGTGAATGCGGCCTTCTCTAGAGCGTATCCCCAAAACGATAGCGGTAAATCAGTAAGAGACATCATAGATCGCACCATATCTAGTAAAGTACGATTACGACGTTCGGACACACCATTACGCTGTGGTGTTCCGGGTGGCGTGAGTTGCGAAACTATTCCACAATTTTTCAAATGTACACCAAACTCGTAACTCAAATATTCTCCTCCACGATCAGATCGTAGAAACTTTATTTTCTTGTTACGATGATTTTCAACTTCACTCTGAAATTCTTTGAACTTTTCAAACGTTTCAGACTTATGTTTCATTAAGTAGATATACCCATATCTGCTTAAGTCATCTGTGAAGGTGAGAAAATAACGATATCCGCCACGAGCCTCAATATTCATCGGACCACATACATCTGTATGTATGATTTCCAACAAATCTGTTTCTCTCTCCATAGTACCGGAGAACGGTGTTTTGGTCATCTTGCCCATGAGGCACGGTTCGCAAGTACCAAGTGATTCATAATCAAGTGGTTCCAAAAGTCCATCAGTATGGAGTTTCTTCATGCGCTTTACACCGATATGACCTAAACGGCAGTGCCACAAATATGTTGCACTATCATTATCAACTCTGCATCTTTTGGTTTCAACATTATGAATATGTGTGTTACTACTATCGATATTCAATAAGAATAGACCACTCTTCAAGGGTGCATGACCATAAAAGATATTACTCATATAAATAGAACAACCATTATTCTCTGATTTAAATGAATAACCGTCTCGCATCAAACAAGATCCAGATATAATGTTCATGCTTAACGCTGGCACCAAATAACAATTATTTAGGTCTAATATTAATCCCGAAGGTAGATGTAGAGGTAGCGTGCCGACTGCGATCACATCGACTTTGGAACCGTTTCCCACGCGCATCGTCACCTCGTCCTTAGCCAATCTTCGCTTAATCCGTAGTCCCTGTTTCGAGTTGCAAATATTAGCAACAGAACCAGTATCAAATACCCAGGTGCTACTGCGAGCATTAGTAAGGTACACATCAATAACATGTATATCACATATACCTTTGTTCACCTTGCCATCCTTCTTATCCGCCAAATACTTGGGGCAGTTCCGCTTCCAGTGACCAGTCTGCTTGCAGTAGAAGCACTCAGTTTCAGGCTTAGGTCCAGGTTTGGGTTTCTTCTCTTGAGTAGCAACTTGCTTGCTGTTCTTTTTGAAGTTTCCCTTCTTCTTCCCTTTGCCCTTTTTCTTGAAACTAGTGGTCTTGTTGACCATCAACACTTGATGCTCCTTCTTGATTTCTACCTCCGCAGCTTTCAGCATCGCGAAGAGCTCGGGAATAGTCTTATTCATCCCTTGCATATTATAGTTCATCACGAAGCTCTTGTAGCTTGGTGGCAGTGATTGGAGAATTCTGTCAATGACGCAATCATCTGGAAGATTAACTCCCAATTGAATCAAGTGATTATTATACCCAGACATTTTGAGTATATGCTCACTAACAGAACTGTTCTCCTCCATCTTACAGCTATAGAACTTATTGGAGACTTCATATCTCTCAATCCGGGCATTTGCTTGAAATATTAACTTCAACTCCTGGAACATCTCATATGCTCCATGACGTTCAAAACGTCGTTGAAGTCCCGATTCTAAGCCGTAAAGCATGGCACACTGAACTATTGAGTAGTCATCAGCTTTGCTCTGCCAGACGTTCATAACATCCGGCGTTGCTCCAGCAGCAGGCCTGGCACCCAGCGGTGCTTCCAGGACGTAATTCTTCTGTGCAGCAATGAGGATAATCCTCAAGTTACGGACCCAGTCCGTGTAATTGCTACCATCATCTTTCAACTTTGCTTTCTCAAGGAACGCATTAAAATTCAACGGAACAACAACACGAGCCATCTATCTACAATCAAGCATAAACAAGCAAGATACTTATCAGGTACTAAGTTTCATGATAAATTTAAGTTCAGTTAATTTACTTAAAGAACTCCCACTTAGATAGACATCCCTCTAATCCTCTAAGTGATTACGTGATCCAAATCAACTAAACCATGTCCGATCATCACGTGAGATGGAGTAGTTTCATTGGTGAACATCACTATGTTGATCATATCTACTATATGATTCACGCTCGACCTTTCGGTCTCCGTGTTCCGAGGCCATATCTGTATATGCTTGGCTCGTCAAGTATAACCTGAGTATTCCGCGTGTGCAACTGTTTTGCACCCATTGTATTTGAACGTAGAGCCTATCACACCCGATCATCATGTGGTGTCTCAGCACGAAGAACTTTCGCAGCGGTGCATACTCAGGGAGAACACTTCTTGATAATTAGTGAGAGATCATCTTATAATGCTACCGTCAATCAAAGCAAGATAAGATGCATAAAAGATAAACATCACATGCAATCAATATAAGTGATATGATATGGCCATCATCATCTTGTGCTTGTGATCTCCATCTCCGAAGCACCGTCGTGATCACCATCGTCACCGGCGTGACACCTTGATCTCCATCGTTGCATCGTTGTAGTCTCGCCAAGCTTGTGCTTCCATGACTATCGCTACCGCTTAGTGATAAAGTAAAGCATTACATCGTGATTGCATTGCATACAATAAAGCGACAACCATATGGCTCCTGCCAGTTGCCGATAACTCGGTTACAAAACATGATCATCTCATACAATAAAATTCAGCATCATGTCTTGACCATATCACATCACAACATGCCCTGCAAAAACAAGTTAGACGTCCTCTACTTTGTTGTTGCAAGTTTTACGTGGCTGCTACGGGCTTAAGCAAGAACTAATCTTACCTACGCATCAAAACCACAATGATAGTTTGTCAAGTTGGTGCTGTTTTAACCTTCGCAAGGACCGGGCGTAGCCACACTTGGTTCAACTAAAGTTGGAGAAACTGTCACCCGCAAGCCACCTATGTGCAAAGCACGTCGGGAGAACCGGTCTCGTGTAAGCGTACGCGTAATGTCGATCTGGGCCGCTTCGTCCAACAATACCGCCGAACCAAAGTATGACATGCTGGTAAGCAGTATGACTTATATCGCCCACAACTCACTTGTGTTCTACTCGTGCATATAACATCAACATATAAAACCTAGGCTCGGATGCCACTGTTGGGGAACGTAGTAATTTCAAAAAAAATCCTACGCACACGCAAGATCATGATGATGCATAGCAACGAGGGGAGAGTGTGATCTACATACCTTGTAGATCGATAACGGAAGAGTTTGGTTGATGTAGTCGTATGTCTCCATGGCCCGACCGATCAAGCACCGAAACTACGGCACCTCCGAGTTCTAGCACATGTTCAGCTCGACGACGATCCCCGGACTCCGATCCAGCAAAGTGTCGGGGAAGAGTTCCGTCAGCACGACGGCATGGTGACGATCTTGATGTACTACTATCGCAGGGCTTCGCCTAAGCACCGCTACAATATTATCGAGGACTATGGTGGAAGGGGGCGCCGCACACGGCTAAGAATATGACCACGTGGATCAACTTGTGTGTCTCTGGGGTGCCCCTGCCTCCGTATATAAAGGACTAAAGGGGGGGTGCGGCCGGCCTAGGAGAGGCGCGCCAGGAGAGTCCTACTCCCTCTGGGAGTAGGATTCCCCCCCCCCCCAATCCTAGTTGGAATAGGATTCGCGGAGGGGGGAAAAGAGAGAGGGGGGCCGGCCCCCTCTCCTTGTCCTATTCGGACCAAGGGAGGGGAGGGGGGTGCGGCCCATCTTGGGCTGCCCCTTCTCTTTTCCACTAAGGCCCACTATGGCCCATATAGCTCCCGGGGGGTTCCGGTAACCTCCCGGTACTCCGGTAAAATCCCGATTTCACCTGGAACACTTCCGATATCCAAACATAGGCTTCCAATATATAAATCTTTATGTCTCGACCATTTCGAGACTCCTCGTCGTGTCCGTGATCACATTCGGGACTCCGAACAACTTTCAGTACATCAAAATGCATAAACTCATAATATAACTGTCATCGTAACCTTAAGCGTGCGGACCCTACGGGTTCAAGAACAATGTAGACATGACCGAGACATGTCTCCGGTCAATAACCAATAGCGGAACCTGGATGCTCATATTGGCTCCCACATATTCTATGAAGATCTTTATCGGTCAGACCGCATAACAACATACGTTGTTCCCTTTGTCATCGGTATGTTACTTACCCGAGATTCGATCGTCCGTATCTCAATACCTAGTTCAATCTCGTTACCGGCAAGTCTCTTTAGTCGTTCTGTAATACATCATCCCGCAACTAACTCATTAGTTGCAATGCTTGCAAGGCTTAAGTGATGTGCATTACCGAGAGGGCCCAGAGATACCTCTCCGACAATCGGAGTGACAAATCCTAATCTCGAAATACGCAAACCCAACATGTACCTTTGGAGACACCTGTAGAGCTCCTTTATAATCACCCAGTTACGTTGTGACGTTTGGTAGCACACAAAGTGTTCCTCCGGCAAACAGGAGTTGCATAATCTCATAGTCATAGGAACATGTGTAAGTCATGAAGAAAGCAATAGCAACATACTAAACGATCGGGTGCTAAGCTAATGGAATGGGTCATGTCAATCAGATCATTCACTTAATGATGTGATCCCGTTAATCAAATAACAACTCATTGTTCCTGGTTAGGAAACATAACCATCTTTGATTAACGAGCTAGTCAAGTAGAGGCACACTAGTGACACTTTGTTTGTCTATGTATTCACACATGTATTATGTTTCCGGTTAATACAATTCTAGCATGAATAATAAATATTTATCATGATATAAGGAAATAAATTAACTTTATTATTGCCTCTAGGGCATATTTCCTTCAGATTGGTGGGCATGCGAAGGTTTAGGTATTTCTACTAGAACATGATGATTATCTAGATGTTTTCATAAAGACCGTGAAGGATGGGCATTCGGCCATCACAAGGGGTTGGACTAGAGTCGTGCATGCCTTCTGCATGGAGGAGGGCACAATATGGGCATTCCGCTTCAGCTAGTTCAGCAACCAGAATGTATTTCGCCTCTTTCTTTACCGTCTTTAATAGTACAAGTATACAACTTTGGTTCATCATTCTTTATTTGGTTCTTATGTAATTCTTGAACATATGTACCTATGAATCGAATAATGCATTGGTTGTTTGAACCTGATGGGTATGAATAAAGCTGTAGCATATGTTCAAATTCAAATTCAAATCTGGTACAACTTGAAATATCAGCAATTAAATTATGGTGGAATTACGCCCTCCAGGTCATTACGGCACACACGGTTGGTAAAACACATACGTTTGTGATATACACCATAATCCGAGACAGTTCATAGAGAGGAAACGTGTGCAAGCATGCACACGGTTGCCATTTGCAAAGCGTGTACGATGTCAGACAATATCACAAATGGTGCGGCCAAACTAAATGTTCACGTTAGTTGCCTTATCGTACATGATTCACAACCATGAATTGTTTTTTATGAAGTATGCATCATAAACGTTGCACCACAGAATGGCGTGTGCGATAGTTGTCATGTACGACGATGTTACGACGGTCTAACGTTTCGTAATCCTGTCCGGCACTCGTACGACGATTAGCTAATATTATTAAAATGAACCGTTTGTGATGGGCCGCCCATCATACACGTTCTATAATAGTGAACCATTTGTGATGGGTCGTGCATCGTAAACGTAGCACCACATAATACCGACTGCGATGGCAATGTGAGCAGAAACGAGTAGGAGTACTATAGGGACCCTATCCCGCTGGTTTCTGGGTCATGTGGGAAGGACCCTCTATCGCCGTCACTCATTAGGCGACGGTTCCAAATGCCGTCACGGAAAGGGGTTAAAAACCGTTTGTATAGCACCGACGCGTACTAGTGACTTGAGGACGAGCAGGAATTAAGTTGGGGGATGCTGATACGTCTCCAATGTATCTATAATTTTTGATTGTTCCATGCTGTTATATTATCATTCTTGGATATTTTACAATCATTTTATATCATTTTTTGGGACTAACCTATTGACATAGTGCCAAGTGCCAGTTGTTGTTTTTGCTTGTTTTTTACATCACAGAAAATCAATATCAAATAGAGTCCAAATGCAGTGAAACTTTTTGTGGAATTTTTATGGACCAAAAGATACCCAATGGGCCGGAGAAGCACCTGGGGGGTGCCCCGAGGGGTCACAACCAACTAGGGAACGCCTGGGGCCGCAAGCGTGCCCAGGTGGGTTGTGCCCACCTTGGTGGCCTCCTGCACTACCTCTTTACTCTATAAATACCCCAATATTCCAGAAACTCTAGGGGAGTCGACGAAAATCAATTCCAGCCGCCGCAAGTTCTAGAAACCACAGATCCAATCTAACACCATCACGGAGGGGTTCATCATCCTCATTGGTGCCTCTTCGATGATGCGTGAGTAGTCCTTTGTAGACCTACTGGTTTGTAGTTAGTAGCTAGATGGCTTCCTCTCTCTCTCTTGATTCTCAATACAATGGTCTCTTGGAGATCTATTTGATCTAACTCTTTTTGCAGTGTGTTTGTTGGGATCCGATGAACTTTGAGTTTATGATCGGATCTATGTTTTTATCCATGAAAGTTATTTGAGTCTTTTGATCTCTTATATGCATGATTTACATATAGCCTCATATTTCTTCGAATCTTTGGTTTAGTTAGGCCAACTAGATCAATTTTTCTTGCCATAGGAAGAGGTGCTTTGCGATGGGTTCGATGTTACGGTGCTTGATCCCAGTGACAGAAGTGGAACCGACACGTATGTATCGTTGCTGTTAAGGATAACAAGATGGGGTCTATTTCTACATAAATAGATCTTGTCTACATCATGTAATTGTTCTTATTGCACTACTCCGTTTCTCCATGAACTTAATACACTAGATGCATGCTGGGTAGCGGTCGATGTGTGGAGTAATGGTAGTAGATGCAGGCAGGAGTCGGTCTACTAATCTTGGACATGATGCCTATATAATGTCATTGCCACAATATCGTCATGATTATTTGAAGTTCTACCAATTGCCCAACAGTAATTTGTTTACCCACCGTTGCTATTTTCCTCGAGAGAAGCCACTAGTGAAATCTATGACTCCCGGGTCTCTTCTTTATTATATTTGCCTTCGTGATCTATTTTTATTTGCTTTTATTTTCATATCGATTAATCCAAAAACCCAAAAATACCTTGCTATATTATTTATTTATTTATTTTATCGCGCATTCCCGCGAGATCTATTTATCCAATCTACTACAATTTTACCTATCTTTTTACCCGTGAGGAATTGACAACCCGTCTCTTATGTCGGGTTGCAAGTATTTGTTCTTTGTGTCCAGGAGTTGTTTACGTGGTGTTGCGTGGTTCTCCTACTAGTTCGATAACCTTAATCTCATCACTGAGGGAAATACCTATTGTACCTGTGCTACATCATCCCTTCCTCTTTGGGGAAATACCGACGTAGTTCAAGCCGCATCATGTAACCCTAGATACCCCAGTACCTATATCTGAGGGGTTTAGTCCATAGAGACAGATTTCACCATTACTCACCTTAGGGTTAGAACATAACATATGATCTCGAGGTAGATCAAACCTGTACTTCATACATTATCATCAATACAGTCAAAGCAGGGCATGGGGTTTTACCTCTTCGAGAGGGCCTGAACCTGGGTAAATATTGTCCCCTTCATCTCCTGTTACCCATCGATCTGAGGCCCATATCTCGGGGTCCCACCGATTTTAGTACCGACGGAGTGGATGATAATTCAAACTATTGTGTTGTAGATGAGTTCATGTTATTTGTGATCTTTGTGGGGGTGATTCCTCATCCGAAGAGGAATATGACATGACCAGAGAGGAGGATGTTGCTTTGATCTTGATGATGCACAAGAACAAGAAGCCAAAGCATTGTGGTTTCGTTTACGAACGTGAGGTGATTCAAAGGGATATGCAATAGGCACATGCTAGATTGATGCGCTCTAGTTTGGTCCATGTCCAACATATCCAGGCCAACTGTGTGAAGGAACATGGCTGATACGTAGAACATGACCGATACGCTGATTTCATTGGTATTAACTTGGCAATGTGAGAAAGCACTTCAATCTTTTATGTCAAGCGATTTGCAAAGGCAGTGGTTGAGGTGTTCGGGACAAAGTATATGAGAGCACTCAATGCTCAGGACACTGCAAGCCTTATGGACTTGAACGCAACCCGTTAACTCCCATGTATGCTTGGCTCCATTGATTGCATGCATTGGAAGTGGAAGAACTGCTCTACATCATGACATGGATAATTGAAAGGGCGCAAAAAGGATGCCATCATCATTCTTGAGGCCATAGCTGATCAAGAGACATGGATTTGTCATGCGTACTTTGGGATGTCTGATACTTGCAATGACATCAATGTGCTCCAACAGTCACCTCTATTTGCCAAGTTAGCCAATGGAGAATCGTCACCGATGGAGTTTATAGCAAATGGTCGCACCTACAACAACAGACACTACTTTGTGGATGTGATATATCCAGGGTGGTTTACTTTTGTGAAGCCCATTTCAAGTCCCAAGGTAAGAAAGAACTCTACTTTCATAAGGCTCAAGCGGCTGCTAGAAAAGATGTGAAGAGAGCTTTTGGGATTTTGCAAGCCCAATTTTCTATTGTGCGAGGACTGGTTAGGTTTTGGGATCAATAGATCCTCTCGTACATTATGACGACGTGCGTAATCATGCACAACACGATCATTGAGAATCTGCGTGGGAAAGATTTAGTTTACACCTTTTGTGAGCTCATGGGGAAACCCGTGCAGCCGTGTAGAAGGATGCATCAAATATAACGCTTTGTCGAGACGTACCATGTGATCAAGATGCCGATACACACAATGATCTTGAGAAGGATGTCACCGAGGAATGGTGGAAGTGGCATGACGAACAACATCCCTAGTTCCATCTTCTCGTGCAATGAATAATTGTGTGATTTGTGATGAACAATTTGTTTGTAGTGTTTGTGATTTATTTAAGATGAGTTTGGTATGAATATGTTCAATATGTATGACCATAAAACATTTGTTCTTCCAATTTAATTGGCTCATTGTATATGGTTAGTCATCCAAGTAGCTTCTGGCTTGTATCCTCCATGTAGTGTTGTTAATATTTTTGGCAACTGGTTGCATGGGATCAATAACAAGTTCAGAATTCTTCTCAGGGTGGGAGCACTTGTCATGATTTGGTCGCTTTGGCTATGTAGGAATGATAAGGTTTGGAACCATAGAAGTTCTTCTCTACTGCAGCCTACATGTTATCTACAGATGTACCGGTACACTTAATACGTCTCCAGCATATCTATAATTTTTGATTGTTCCATGCTATTATAGTATCAACCTTGGATGTTTTATATGCATTTATATGCTATTTTATATCATTTTTTGGGACTAACCTATTAACCTAGTGCCCAGTGCCAGTTGTTATTTTATTCTTGTTTTGGCTTTTCAGAAAATCAATATCAAAGGGAGTCCAAACGGAGAAAAAACTTTGGATTAATTTTTTTGGACGTAAGGGACCCATGAAGGTTCGGGAGAAGACCTGAGGAGTCACGAGGGAGCGACAAGCTCAGGGGGCACGGCCCAAGGAGGCGCCCCCAGGCTTGTGGGCCTCTCGTGGCACCTCCTGACCTAATTCCACCTCTATAAATTCCCAAATATTCTCCGTATACCAGAGAGCCACCTGAAACACTTTTTCCGCCACCGTGAGTTTCTGTTCTTCCGTGATCCCAGCTGGAGGCCTGGTACTCTGGTGAAGGGGGAATCGATCACGGAGGGCTTCTACATCATCCTTGCTTCTCTACCGATGATTCGTGAGTAGTTCACCATCGACCTACGGGTCCATAGATAGTACCTAGATGGCTTCTTCTCTCTCTTTGATCTTAATACAATGTTCTCGATGTTCTTGGAGTTCTATCCGATGTAATCTTATTTTGTGGTGTGTTCGTTGGGATCCGATGAATTGTGGGTTTATGATCATATTATTCATGGATATTAATTGAGTCTTTTCTTAATTCTGTTATATGCATGATTATTATGGCATTGTATTTCTCTCTGATCTATCCGTTTGGTTTGGCCAACAAGATTGATTTATCTTGCAATGAGAGAGGTGTTTTGTGATGGGTTCAATCTTGCGGTGCTCTATCCCAGTGACAAAGTAGGGGACAAGACACGTATTTTTATTGTTGCCATTAAGGATAAAATGATGGGGTTTATTCATATTAGTTGAGTTTACTTTGTCTACATCATGTCATTTTGCTTAAGACGTTACTTTGTTTTATACTTAATACCCTAGATGCATGTTGGTTAGCGGTCGATGGGTGGATTAATAGTAGTAGATGCAGGCAGGAGTCGGTCTACTTGTCTAGGACGTGAAGCCTATATACATGATCATTGCCTTGAATATTTGTTCACCCACCGTATGTTATGTGCTCGAGAGAGAAGTCTCTATGAAAACTATGGCCCTCGGGTCTACTTTTATCATATGTAAAAACACAAAAATACCTTGCTGCACTTTTATTTATTATATTTTGTTTTGCAATTTATCTTTTTACCTACCACTACGAGATTTAATCCTTGTAACTAACCATCAAGTGATTGACAACCCCCTTATGTGCGGGTGCTGCTAACGAGGTTCTGTGTGGTTTTCCTACTGGATTGATAACCTTGGTCTTAACTGAGGAAAATACTTATCTCTACTATACTGCTTCATCCCCTTCTCTTCGAAGAAATACCAACTCAGCTCACTAGTAGCAATGCTCCATTTATCACCGTCTCTACAACTTGTGCATAATCGAGACCTGTTTATGGAGGTGTGTACACGCTTGGAGACTACAGCGAAGGATACTTTTACCCGACATGGATGGCAGCATGATCTTTGAATTGTCCCTCCTACGGCTATGTTATACAGTCTGCCCATGATTACTTGTATTCTGCCTGTTTCACAAAAATAGAACTTGATCTTGGTTATGGTTATGTGTGTATCAGTTATGCAAAGGCTGGGTGTAATGCTGAAATCTTTTAAGTGATAAAGCATCCTTTATCAAAAAAATGTATGTAACTAACATGTGCAATTTACATCATCGGTTGAAGCAAAAATGCTCTAGGTGATTTATAATACACTATTGGCTAATGTAAAACTACTTTTCTGTGACCAAGATACATCACCTATTAGAGATGCTCTAAGAACCATAAAGTTTTTTTAGGAAAACCCTAAAGTTCGGCTCTGCGATGGATTGATGTCCTTGAAGCTACATCGGTATTTCCCCAAAGAGGAAGGGATGATGCAGCACAGCGGCGGTAGGTATTTCCCTTAGATATGAAACCAAGGTTATCGAACCAGTAGGAGAACCAAGCAACACAACGTAAACAGTCCCTACACACAGATAACAAATCCTTGCAACCCGATGTGTTAAAGGGGTTGTTAATCCCTTTCGGGTAATGGTGCCAGAAATTGGTGCGTGACAGGAAAAGTTGTAATAGATTGGATAAATAGATAGCAAATAAAATAAAGTGCAGCAAAGTATTTTTGGGTTTTTTGATTAATATATCTGAAAAATAAATGCAAATAAAATTAGATCGCAAAGGCAAGTAATATGAGAAAGAGACCCGGGGGGCGTAGGTTTCACTACTGGCTTCTCTCGACAAAAATAGCAAAGCGGTGGGTGAACAATTACTATTGGGCAATTGATAGAACTTCAAATACTCATGACGATATCCAGGCAATGATCATTATATAGGCATCATGTCCAAGATTAGTAGACCGACTCCTTCCTGCATCTACTACTATTACTCCACACATTGACCGCAATCCAGCATGCATCTAGTGTAATGAAGAAATGGAGTAATGCAATAAGAACGATGACATGATGTAGACAAGATCTATGTATGTAGAGATAGACCCCATCGTTTTATCCTTAGTAGCAATGATACATATGTGTTGGTTCCCTTTCTGTCACTTGGATCAAGCACCGTAAGATCGAACCCACTACAAAGCACCTCTTCCCATTGCAAGATAAATAGATCAAGTTGGCCAAACAAAACCCAAATATTGGAGAAGAAATACGAGGCTATAAGAGATCATGCACAAAAGAGATCAAAGAAACTCAAATACTTTCATGGATATAAAAAGATAGATCTGATCATAAACTCAAAGTTCAACGATCCCAACAAACACACCCCAGAAAGAGTTACATCATATGGATCTCCAAGAAACCATTGTATTGAGAATCAAGAGAGAGATATGAAGCCATCTAGCTACTAACTACAGACCTGAAGGTCTACAAAGAACTACTTACGCATCATCGGAGAGGCACCAATGGAGGTGGTGAACCCCATTCGAAATGGTGTCTAGATTGGATCTGGTGGTTTTGGACTCTGCGGCGGCTGGATCAATATTTCGTCGACTCCCCTAGGGTTTCTGGAATATTGGGGTATTTATAGAGCAAAGAGGCGGTCCGGGGACACCCGAGGTGGGCACAACCCACCAGGGCGCGTCTGGGCCTCCTGGCGCGCCCTGGTGGGTTGTGCCTCCCTCGGGGCACCCCCCCTAGGCGCAGCCAGGGCCCGTTGTGTTCCTCCTGGCCCATAAAAATTCTCCGTGAAGTTTCATGGCATTTGAACTCCGTTTGATATTGATTTTCTACGATGTAAAAAACATGGAAACAACAGCTACTCGCACTTGGCACTATGTCAATAGGTTAGTACCAAAAATGATATAAAATGACTATAAAATGGTTATAAAACATCCAAGATTGATAATATAACAGCATGGAATAATCAAAACTTATAGATACGTTGGAGACGTATCACGGGTCTTCTCGAGGTCAGCGAGCACGAAATAGGTGGGGATCTGGAGCGTCGATTGTGGGAATCGGACGAGGGGGTTGGGAGCAGTCGCTCGGTGGCCTCATTCTGGAGAAGGGGTATCGCCTTGCGTGAATCATGGAGTTCGCTTTGGTTGTGGATGCTCTGTCGTGTTGGAGAAAGAGACCGTAGTGAGGTAGGAGATGACTGGCGGGTCCCGCTGTCATAGGTAGAGGAGAAGTGGAGAGGCAGACATGTGGGTCGTGTGGCTGATGTCAGCGGTGATGCAGGCATACTGCTTCGGTGAGGTTTTTTTAGAATAGCTTCGGTGAGGTGGGCTGGCCTGCTGAAAACGGCGCGTCGGACTACGGTGTGTGCGCTGGCGAGAATTAGGAGTGGGCTATTTTGTTGTGGCCCAAGTGAATAGTGATGCTGGTTTATGGAATATAGCATATAAACACCATACACACACACACACACATAAACACTATTTTGATCACGGGATGAGAATAATATTCTGATAACAACCTGGCCTGCCCCGACAGTAGTAGTTGAACTTCGCCCATTGATAGGTTGAACTTCCGCCAACATTGCCCAAATGGGGCTTGCGATATACCATTGGAAAGCTATGGGAACGAGTATCATGACCAAGTTAAATTTTTGACAAAATGTAAGCGGTTTAAGAGCAGTTTTGAAAACCGTTTTTTCTTCAAATAAAAAATGCGAATCGTATTTTCGGTCGCATTTCTAAACTGTTTATCGGAACGAGGCAAATAATATGGCGTTGAAGAGCTTCTGCAAATCCACTCCTTCCACATGTTGAAAGTTTTCTCAAATTCCTTATGGATAAAGAGTAATTTAGAAAATCATAAAGTTTCACAAACCGAACAGCCGAGTTCGTATTTTCGATGCCATTTCTAAACTGCTAATACAATTAAGGCAAATGATATGGCATTGGAAAGCTTAAGAAAATGCTCTTCATTTTCATGTTCAAAGTTTTATCTAATTTTGAACGGTTTAAAAGTAATTTAGAAAACGGTCCAAGTTCCATCGAGTTTGTATTTTCGAGTTAATTTTTTAACTGTACGTCCGAATGCAGCAAATGGTATGGCGTTGGAAAGCTTGAGGAAATATGGAACTTTTTGATATATATTGTTTCTCCCAATTCCTTATGGTTTTAAGTAAATTTTGAAAATGTCTAAAAAGGTTTTTTGGCTGTAATTTCTACATACTTAATGAGAATAGGGCAAATAATGTACCGTTGAAAAGCTACGGAAATCGCAAAACTTTTTCATGTAGATGGTTTTCTCTGATTCCTATCCGTTTTCGAGTAACTTCGAAAATGGCGAGATCTTGTGTTCTGCCTTTATCGCGAAACAGATTCTTCGAAAATGTACCGTGTGAATAACTTGAACTTTTCGGCATGTCTACTTGAACTTCACACTGCTTTTCACGTGCTTTTGTTGCTCGTAGCTCTCCATCCATTCATCGGAATTGAGCAAATGATATACCGATGGAAAGCTACTGTAAACACTCAACTTTCCCGTGTTGATCATTTTTTCATACTCGCGACGTTTTTAAAAGTTTTCATCTGAAATTCATTCAGTGTAGTAGTTGAACTTCCTGCTATTTTCATGTTGAACTTCTGTGACGTATTTTAGTTTGTAAGTTCTCAACCATTCGTCGGGTGTTACACAAATGATATTCCTTTTGTACAAACCTCTCTCGCAATAATTTTTTTAACTTTCTCCGATCGAGGACTTGAATTTATAGCAACAAAATATTTGGACCTTGCCTTTTTATTCATTTGTCTCATTTTAAACACACACACACCATGTAGTACATGAATTTTTTTCCCTTTTTATAATTTGATTTTTTTATTTTCTTTTTTGTGGATTGAGATAATTATTTTAAAACACAAAAAAAACAATTTTTCTGTTTTTGAACATGGAAATACAAGGTGAACCTCTCTCGCAAGAAATTTTGAAGTTCCCTCAACAAAGCACTTGAACTTCTTTCAACAAACCTTTTAAGCTTTTATTTTTCTATACTTTTATTCTCACCTGAAATGCACTTTTTGCATTTCTTGAACTTCTCATTGGTTTCACAATGAACTTCTGTCACATTTTTGTGTATACGTCGATTTACACGCAATTGAAGGTCGGACGTCATTTTTTGCCATTTTAAAACATGTAATTGGAAGTCGGGCGTCCCGCAATATAAATCCAGAACCATGCATGGAGGTGCACGTGAACTTCTTGCAACAAATATGAGTTTTTCATATACTTTGAACTTCTCTGTTATTTTAATTTCAACTTCTTAGTCATATTCTTAGAAAGGAAATATGTTTTTAAATAAGCATCAATTTTTTTGTAAATTAAACTTCATAGTTTTATTTTTCTTAGAAACGGTAATAATTTGAGTTTCCCGTATACATCGAACTACTCTTCTTTTTTAATTTGAAATTCGTCATTTTTATTCTTTAGTAACAAGGAAAATCTGAGTTTTTTATAAATATCGAACTTCTCTATTTTTGTAATTTCAACTTATCGGTTTATTTTCTTTTAGTAACGGAAAAATCCTAGATTTCTAATAAATATTGAACCTTTCCCTTATCTAAATGTGAACTTCTAGAGTTTTTTTACTAGAAATGATGAAAATATTTTTTATGAATGTTGTATTGCTCTATTTTTTATAATTGAACTTCATGTTTTCATTTCTTAATAATGAGGAAAATCTGAATTTCGTATAACCATCGAACTACTCCATTTTTAGATTTGAACTTTTATGGGTTTTCTAATGGATAAAATCCTTTTTATATAATTTTGTGTTGAGATGCTTTATTTTTTGTGTTTGACCTTCTTGGGGTTTGTAATAAACATTGGACTTCTTTGTCTTTAAAATTTAGAAATCTAAGTTTTTCTAGAGACGGGGAAATCCATGTTTTTGTATAATTTCTGGAATGATCAAAATTTTAAATTTGAACTTCTAGGGTTTTTCTAGAGACGGGAAAATCCATTTTCCAAAGACGGGAAAATCCATGAGCTTTTTGTGTACAAACATATGTGTCTCTTTTTTGTTTTCTCATTTTTTCGAACTGTCCAATTTATTAAATATGAACTTCGAGAGTAAACATTATTCTAGGCGAGCCTTGTTTCGTTCTTCGTATAGAAATATCATGGTACTGAACACACAACACACACAACTGAAGTATATCTTTTTTTAAAAAAATTGTGAATTCCTGCAACTAGCACACACACTAAACCTTCACGAGGATAAGGCTGAACTTCCTCATTTTAACAACGCACACCGGAACAGGAGCACACAAACACAACCCTGGGCACATTCGTGCTTGAGAATTTGCATCTCTGGGGCACATGGTGCTTGAGAAGAACACTGTAGAGGCGAGGAGAAATTTCCAACCCATGTCCCTCTACACCCATGTTTATAAATTTTTGCAAACTATGTGTTCTTTTTTTTGCGAATGAAACTATGTGTTCTTTTTACCACTCGTTGCCTACTAGTTTATCTCAAAAAGTAGCGGGTCAATTATGCACATGTTTGCGAATTCACATACATGCCGGCTAGAGCAACAAAAAAATTACACCAAAAAGACCACTTTTCACTATGAAAAAAGCTCCATTTTTACATACCGAAGTCTTCACATGGATTACAGAAAAAGAAGTCTGAAAAAGCTCCATTTTCTCATGGTAGTAGTACAACAACGGCTCTTACAGACAATGAAGAACAGTTTGTAGCCAAACTTTTGTACCCTATGAAGACAATGTAAGTGCAGCAAACAAATTCACATAAAAACTGAGACAAAATGCACCGTACAAGGGCAGATTAAACAGTTAAGAAGACACTAGTCCCCCTTTGCTCACATGGGCGGCGTTGCACGTCCTGAGGCAGCGAAGTTGAACAGCCTGTGCGCTGCTCACCTCTTCTCTTCGTGGTGATTGATTTTTGAACTTATTTGGTAGTCGTACATGAACTTCTCGCAAACCAATATGTTCATAACATGAAAAACATCTTGCATGCGCCAATAAACAAAACAGAGAACAAAATTCCTAGGCATGTATATCGCTAGGAGGTCAACTTGTACATTTATTATTGAATTGACAAAATTATTGTTAGTGAATTGCCTCGCATTTAAATCAAGTCTGATGCTCATACATAAAGAAACAATCAAGAATTTAGTCTGTGAAGCAAACCATTAAACAGAGCAAAAAGTTGACCGGTGGAGTTTGGAAAAAGCAATGTTTTTTACCCCCACTAGGTGTTCTTTAGCTAAAACCAAAAGGATCTTATCCTTCTGAGCAACGAACATGCAATCTCCAACTCACTATTTTTCTTTTTGTCTTCTTCCGTGTGTGACCAAATCCCCAGATCTACTACCGCTAGCAACTTTGTTTGTAAAATAAAATCAAAACCAAACATGAATAGTTTGGCCTTCAGAACGGATTTGGCTACAGTGCACTGAAAAAGCTCTCTAAATGTGCTAAAAAAATCTCTCTGAACCTTGATTCCCCATTACCTCTGAACTGCATCCGCCTAAAAACTATCATGTGACATGCTTCTGCAAAATAGGACGAGTTGGTTCATCATGGTGGTGACTGAAACACAAGGCTCTATAGAAGCACACAAGAAGAATTAGCACTTCACGGTGCTGATGCATTTTTGGATAAGAAAACTCTTTTTTTCAATGTTGAAGGACCTGTGAAACTGAACCAACATATCACTACATCCAACTTTTTTGCACCTGCAAATACATCTGAACTTCAGACAAGAAACTCACCTAGAGACAATACAGAAACTGGGCATAGTACAGCCGCAGGGAACAACATGTAAGTGAGATGGAGATAGGATGGACCTTGGGGGCGTCGATGTGCTGGGCAGCCACATGCCACACAGGTCAGGCAGGTGGTGGTCCTGGTAGTAGCCATGGCGGGTGGAGGAACTTGGCCATGTCGTATGGCGGGTTAGATTGGAATCCAGGCGACGCGATGGACCGCGTTGGCCGGCGAGGTTGAATTGAGCGGCAGGGGAGGGGATGGCCGGTCCTGCGGAGCGTGATGGTGGAGCGGCGGCGGACGGGTCTCGCGCGGCGGCGAGAAGATGTCACCCAGTGGCGATCGTATCTCGCGCAGAGGCGCGATCTCACGCGGCAGCGACGGCGGCGGTTGGTGGCCAGAGTTAGGTGGTGGTTGGGTGGTGTGAGGGGCTCGGCGGCGCGGGTGGCTGCGCCGGCGCGCAAGGTGGGTCTCGCTGTCTCGGGGCTGCGCGCAATGGAAGAGCTGGGGGTCGGGGTAGGGCTGTTTTTTTTTTTTTTTCGCTGACGGGTTCGGGAGTTCAGGAACAAGTCCACCGTACCCTATATAAAGGATGGATAGTTTTCAGAATGAGATCAGAATAGTGCTACCATATACTCCCTCCGTTCCTCAATATAAGGTGTATTATTTTTTTAAAAAGTCAAACTTCTCTAAGTTTGACCAAGTTTATAGACAAAAATATCAATATTTAGAATACCAAATCATTATCACTAGATTTGTCATGAACTATATTTTTACATTTTATATATTTAGTATTATAAATCTTTATATATTTTGCTATAAAGTTGGTCAAACATAGACAATAGTTGACTTTTTGAAAAACTAATACACCTTATATTTAGGAACGGAGGGAGTATATAACTACCCTATTACTTTAAAAAACAAGAAGTTTCTAAAAAGTATATATACTAATAGAGATAATAGCGAACATTTTTCCACCACAAAAACTTAAATAAAATACATATAATATTTTATAAACCTAATATTTCTAAAAATGTTTTTAAATCCAAAATACATATCAAAATAAATTTTTAAAAAGTTCCCAACCCCTTTTATATTGAAGGAGTCATATTACCTTCTCTCCTTTATCTTTTATTTCTGAGTTGGATTTGTTTCAAATAATAAAATAAATATGAAATCCAAAATGAATAGTTGGGAAAGTCCTTTTATTACCTCTCATTTCAATATTCAGAAAACTCCAAAATTTCAAATCCTAGTCAAATTAACTAAGAGCAAGCATCACACGCAAGTTATAAATGATCTTATTTAAATAATTAACATTCCAAAATTGAAATTTTGGGATGTTACAAATTGGCAATTGCTTGACTTGCGAGCCGTTAGATTCATCAAACTTCACATCTACCGTATCTTCAACTTTTCGGGTTAAGTTGTTGTAGATACGGTAAGTGTGAGAGTTTGAACCGTAACCGAGTAGAAAACTTCATGGGATTTAGGAGCAAATTTTGAACGACGATACTTATCAAGAATGTAACACTTTGAGCAAAATACTCGAAAGTATCCAACAAGTGGATTGTTGTCGGTGAGTAGCTCGTATGTCGTTTTACCAATAACCTTGTGAAGATAAAGTCGGATTGTAGGTAAATCTAGAAAAATCATAAACTATGACCTAGCCGAAAGGGATACCACCAAGGCTCCTGTAAGCATTGGGACCGAAGAGATCCATATGAAGTCGCTCAAGTGGTCTCCTTGTGGTCATGATGTTCTTCACGGGATGACTTCCTGCAAATTTTTTTCCTGCTTCGCAAGCACTACAAATTCTATCCTTGTCAAAGATAACGTCTTTAACACCAAGAATATGATCTCCTTTAACAAGTTTATCAAGATTTCACATGCCAAAGTGTCCTAGTCGTATATGCCATAACCAACCTTTAGAAGATTTTTCAATAAGACATGTACGAGGTTGGGCTCTCTTAGTTAAGTAAACAATGTATAGATCACCTCTACGGATGGCGGTAAAGACCATATTATAATTATCTCGATGATACACTTGGCAACCTACTTCGGTAAATAGAACATTGTAACCAAAGTCGGCTAGTCTATATACAGAAATAAGATTGTATCCAAGAGATTCAACAAGCATAACATTTTTAATGGAGCTATCATTGGATATGGCCACCTTACTTAGGCCAAGTACCTTACCCTTGGAGTTGTCTCCAAAAGTCACATGCTTGCATGGACCATCGTTCTTAGCAAGCTCACAAAGCATGGCTCTATGTCCGGCCATGTGATCGTTGCATCCAATATCAAGAATCCATTCCTTTCCTCCGGCCATGTAATCTCGAAGATTTGCCACGATACTAAGATTTCTCATAGTCTTCTCATATTCGATGTCAAACTCTTCATCCTCATCATAATAGCCATGTTTTCAACGTTGTCATCATCAACATGTATATGATCATCACCTAGGGCAATGGATTCATTAGTTGCATGATTATGACAATGTTCAAGATTATGAATTCTATTGGCTTATATTATGGTATTTCTAATGGTTCTAACATCACCTTTAGCACGCCTAAGGTCAGACAATCATCAAATTTAGGATCACTCAGCTTCATCTTATGAAAAGCAATAGTTTTATGAAGAAACTCATCAAGGTTCTTTATTGAGCAACTGGGATAGCGCATTTCCAAGCCCATCCACAAAGTATAGGCACACTCAAAGTTTTGCATACGGACAAGCATGATTTTAGGTAATCCTCGAATGATAAGATTGACAGTTCTAAGCATGTCAATTTATTCTTCATGAGTGGGGTGCAAGGGATCAATAGGAGGCACATAAGGGCTATGAGTATACGTGCTCAAGTTAAATTCATCAAAGATATAAAGCATTTCATTCGTCCAAGAATTATAGTACTCTTCATCAAGAATAGGCACTCTACATCTAAGACTCCCCAACGTAGACAAATTCATCTTCCTCCAATGGTGATTAAACCAAGAAAATGGAGACAAAAGGCTTTGATACCAATTGTAGGATCGAGAAGATAGGTCTAGAGGGGGTGAATAGACACTTAACAAACCAAAGGTGCAGGTTTTAGTTTTCTTGAAGTTTAGGAAAATTTTGACACTAGTTAAGACACAACCAACACTTTCTACACATGCATATCTAGAGATAGAGCAGCGGAAATAATGCAACATGCAATTGTGTGGAAAGTAAAGGGGTAGAGATGGGAAGATCAAACGCAATGAAGACACATTGATTTTTGTCATAGTTCCGATAGGTGGTGCTATCGTATGTCCACGTTGATGGAGACTTCAACCCAGGGAGGGTAACGGTTGCCCGAGTCCACAAAGGGCTCCACCCACGAAGGGTCCACAAAGAAGCAACCTTGTCTATTCCACCATGGCTTACGTCAACGAAGGGTATATCTTCACAAAGTAGGCGATCTCCTTGCCCTTACAAACTCCTTGGTTCAACTCCACATGATCTTGGAGGCTCCTAAGTGACACCTAACCAATCTAGGAGACACCACTCTCCAAAAGATAATAGAGGGTGTTGTTGATGATGAACTCCTTTCCTTTGTGCTTCAAATGATAGTCTCCTCAACACTCAATCACTCTCTCAAAGATTTGGCTTGGGTAGGAGAAGAATTAGAGTGGAAAGCAACTTCGAGAGGCTAGAAATCAAGGTTCAAATGGTTGGATTGAATGCCTTGATCTCAACACATGAGTAGGTGTTTCTCTCTCAGAAAATGAATGGTGGAGGCGTAGTTTCGTTCTGATGGATCTCTCTTCGAGTGAGTGGGGGTGGAGGGTTATAAATAGAATTCACCAAGAGTCCAACCTTTACAACCTTTTGACTCAACTTGGTGACACTGAAACAGAAATCTTGGTGAGACCGACCTGTGTAAAAGATTCGAACATTGGGCGTCTCGGTGAGACCAAATGGAACAACTCGATGAAACCGGTGTGTGATGACCTAAGCGAGACCTCATTTCGGTAGTTTCGATCAAACCAACTCGGTAATTACGAAAAGGTGTGAAAAGGTTACAGAAACTTGGTCACCTCATTTCGGTGGGACCGAATATCATCTTGGTAGAACCATTTTGTTAGAGTTTAGTTGTGGCTCTGTCTAGGATCAAATCGGTGTGTCCGGGTGTATAAGATTCGGTGGGACCGAGATGGACTTTTAGGGTTTGGACAGACAGGATTCAGAGAAAATAGTTGAGGACTTTGGAGCAATATCTTCAAGCACTTGAGCAACTAAATCATGATCAAAACATCATCCCCTTTTAATAATATTGGCTTTCCTATGGACTCTTGGATCACTTAACCAAAAATGTAGAGGATTGAAGCTTTTTCCAATCCATGTCCTTAGCATTTTGAAGGGGTCCACAATCACCTATCCTTGCCATGCCAATGTTTAACATTTCTAAAATACACTAGATGAAAATGTTAGTCCAACAATACGTATGTTGACATGAATTACCAAGACCATCAAGGGAGAAACTGTGGAGTATTGAGACCTATTTATGAAGGTGTGTACATGCTTGGAGGCTACAGTGAAGGATATTTTTACCCAACATGGATGATAGCATGATCTTTGAATTGGCCTTCCTACGGCTACGTTATACAGTCTCAACATGATAACTTGTATTCTGCCTTTTTCAAATTTTTTGGAACTTGATATTGGCTATGGCTGTGTGCATCTCAATTATGCAGAGGCCGGGTGTAATGCTTAAACCTTTTAAGTAATAAAGCATCCTTTATCAAAAAAATGTATGCAATTATCCTGTGCAATTTACATCATCGGTTGAAGCAAAAATGCTCGAGGTGATGTAAAACTACTTTTGTGTGACCAAGATACGTTTTGTAGGGTGGAACCCTAAGTGGGGATCTTTCACGAATTGGAGGGGGAATCCTCCAAGAACAAGAAGAACACAAGAGGCAAAACAAGAGGAAACACTCAATTGACTAGATCCAAGAACACACAAGTGTTCACAATGATCCAAGAACAACAAAGGAAAGATACAAGATACTAGTTCATCCCAATCCTATCAGGAGAGAGGTCTTGATGGTCCTATGATGGGGATCCTTCTCACATGTGGGGGTCTTGATATCCACAAGTGGATCTTCTCCCTTAGGAGGACATGATCTCCTAGAGGAGGGGATACAAGGAGCAAAGCTCACAAATGTCTCACATATACTTTGCTATCCCTAAAAAATGGTCTAGGTACGGAATATATATAGGTGGCTGGAGGTGAGGGACGAGGTGGATGAAGAGGAGGCCCAAACAGCAATCATAGCCATCCATCCTATAGGGCCTGTGCGCACGGGGTAAGTTGGGCCCGTGCGCACGGGGTGCTCCTGCGCCAGCTCCCTGTGTAGTCCATGCGCACGGGGTCTTCGAGGCCCGTGGGCACGGGGTCGCCTGGGAGGTGCAGAGTTGATCTTGTTGCACTCCTTCTTCCTCCTTGTGGCCTTGGGGTCCTTCTCCTTGGCCTCTGGGATGCTCCCCAACTGCTTGGTGGCGGTCGTCCTCATACAGAGTGATGCACAATGATCCATGGTGAGGTAGCAACCAAGTCCTATGGATATTCATGCAAATCTTGGAGAGGAGCGGGTTCACCTTAGGTTCGTTAGGTCCACTTGGGGCTTGAGGTGCAATGAAGGTGAACATGGTGATGTCCAGAGGATGCTCCGCATCATCACCTCCCCCTTGGGAAAGATCCGACCTCAGATCATAAACCATATCACCATGGGAAAGAGATGATGTTGCCGTGTATAAGTTGACGATCACCAAGCATCCGTCCTCTTGTAGCTTGAAATGGGCACTCTCCAATGTCGCACCCTCTTGAAATTCCTTCAAAAGGAGCAAAGATAACAAGCACTTGAAAAAACAAATGTGGTTGGCATTAGAGCAAAACCAAACATTCGAGAGGTGATTCACCCAACAAGTGTTGTCATCACGCATAGCATATGGTGTAACAAAGGATTGTGACATGGCATGAAAGCACATAAATTGAGCGAAATCAAGGACATCATGGAAACAAGCATGTAAATGTGAGGTAGCGATGCAAATATGTGTGTCAAGAGAATAAGCATCTACCTCAAACTCATAGAAAGCATGCATAAGTCTCTCAACAAATGGTCTATGGTATGCATATGAAGAATTCACAACACCAAATATAATGACATGTCTAAACACATGGGGCAAGTGCAAGACAATCCAAGCATAATGTGCACGGGGTGTAGTGAATATAGAGTGGCACTCAACACAATAGAAAGAGCAATTTTTCATCATGTGTGAGGCAATCATAGTGATCAAGTAGTGCAAGCTAGTAGTGCGAAGATGCAAAATACTAGAAGGAATCATGGCTAGCATGTCATGTGTACAAATAGTGGGCATGAATAATTCACATGACATAGCACAAGCATGAAAGCAAGATATGAGCAAAACATCATCAATGTATTGGAGAGAGGGCATATGTAAATAGCAATGGGGCATAATGACTCTCCCAACACAACAAGCATCAAAAGCATTAGGCACAAAGAAATCATGGCAATAGCTACTAGGATCTCCACCAAGCATGCAAATACACATAGAAGTAGTATAAAGATGAATCATGGGTAGATGCAAGCAAGGGTCACAATTGCATGGCAAAGGCATGGAAAGAGGCATAGCATGCAAAGTGAACACGAGAAAATGGGCATAACGTAACAAGTGATATATAACCCAAAGCCGTGTGAGAGTCAAGTAGAAGAGATGCGCGTAGTCGTTGTGCGAAGGGAACGGTGGTAAGGATAGTCCATGTGATCCCAAGTCATCGTTGCTCTCAAGAGCTCGTTTCGTCAACTCTTGGGATTGAGAGGTTGACGAATATACGTGAGTACCTACACAAAACAAAGGCAAAGGAAAAATTGTGTGTGCGTGGTAGATGTACACATCATCCATCATGATGTGCACGTGCTTGTGTTGGTTAGCACAAAATATACAATGCTCAAATAAATGAGTTGCATGATATTGAAACATGTCATCCATCATGAGAGGTTTGTTGTTATGTATAGCATAATGGAGACTCAAAGGATGTAATGCATCACTCGCAATATCTAGAGCATTGTGAGGAATGGTATGCATGTGGTGCACACAAGGGATGTAATCATGCGATACACAATAATTTTCATGGCATGGCATATGAGATGAATTGCACAAGTCATGTAAGGGAAGCATGGCAATATCATCACATGAAAAACAAAAGCCAATGACCATCATCTCGTCATCTATGCCATATGTGCAAATAGGATTTACTTTAATGGGGCATGCAATGTTACTATGTTGAAATTGAAATGATGCAATATGGGATATCTCACTCATAGCATATGACAAGTTCAATGGATTGTCAAACATGATGTGACCAAAAGAATTTTCACATGGTATCCTATGGATCATAGCATCACAAGTAGGCAATTCAACATGCTCATCATCATATTCATCATAAATGGGTGGCATATCGAAACAAGACATCGTATGTGATGAATCCATAGGGTGATCATCATCATGCAAGCAATCATTTGCAATATAGTGCACTAGTGGGACAAGAGAAGCACCATCACCTATGTTACCTATGGAGCTCCACTCATGTGGTGTAGGTGAGGTGTCGAAGATCGAGTCGTGGTCATATTCATTGTGATGGAACCATGTGGGGGTGCATCGTATTCCACCATGGCCATCATCTTGTCCATAGGAAGGGCGAAGTCGTCGAGGATCGGCGCATCATCATAAATGGGACCTAGCACCAAATGAGAAGACACAATAGAGGTAGAGGTCAAGTCGTTAGAGTTGAAAGTGGCCTCACATGACCTATCAACTATCTCACTCTCTCTATGTGGTGGTTCACTCACTCCCTCAAGGTAGGTGCACTCAAACTCACATATGGTGGAGTCACTCATCTCACTCAAGTGGTGGGGGTTGTGGCTCTCCTCACATGGGAGTTGTGGCAACTCGTCATATATGGGGCTAGTGGTGAAGTCACTCTTACTCTCAATATGGTGGCACAAGTCACTCAAGTCATCATATGTCGCCATGGTCGAGGGAAAATCCCATGCTCAGCCATCTCTCTTGAGGGGCTTCCGAAGATGGAAGTGTCGCCCTCGCTCGTAGGTGATCTCCTTGGACTTGATGATGTCGAAGTAGGCGTACTTGTCGGAGGTAGGCGAAGATGTCGTACATCGAAAGGCGAAGATGCCTTGATAACCCTTGGCGAAGATGCTGAAGTGGTGGTAGTAGCCGTAGCTCCGTCTTGGCGGTGCTCGTCTCGCGGTCTTCTCTTGTACTCATGAAGTTTTTCTTGACGGTGCCGCGTGGTACTTGCATCTTGTGGCCGTAACGAAGACTTGCGACTTGAGCGTCTCCGCTGTGAAGATGACGAAGAGGAAGAAGACTTGTAGTTGTCCCACACGTGTCGGATGTCATCCAATTGTGCGTACAACTTGGTGTCGATGTAGTCCCTTTTCCATGCTCCGCGTTAGTGAATGTTGACGGTGAGTCGCTCAATGCTTCGCATTGCTCGTTGTAGTCCAAAGATGGGCGTTTTGGTGATGTAGTTGTTCGCGCCGTCGTTGTCATGGAAGACCGGAGATGAAATGCCTTGCCTATCCATCACAAGACTCGAGCAAATGTGAGTGGAAGAAAGGAAAGAACTAGACCAATGTACATTATCCAATGTTGAAGATGGATCAATGATCACTCAATAATGTAACAAGGAAATATCACAATTGGTACCGGATCTTGTCAATTCTCACACCTACACAGGTAAGACTTATGGTGGAGCTCGGTGAGGATAGTGGCACAAAAATTTGATGCAAAAATGTTAGCAAGAGTCAATAATGTTGGAAAAGATTCACAAATTCGCAAGTGAAACAAGTAGACCAATAGCAATATGTGGCACACGGAAACACACACACGGATAAATAAATGGGGTCGTGCAACCAAGGAATGAGGACAAAATGTGGAATCCATGGAAAACGCTCGTGTTGCACAACTCAAGAGAGACGCTAGCATGATTGCTCAATAGGCGGATACGACACTTGTGCACAACCTATAAGATGCAAAATTTATGAGCTTTCTATCCCAAGTATGCTATGTGTATGATGTTCCGGTGTTTCGCATACGATGATCCAAGATGATCAATATGGTAGTATGGTATGCAATGTGGCGATGCTATGGCTCTTGCTTACAAGCTTCTTTGCTCTCTTTTCTTTTGCTTAAAAGCCTATTCTCTTTTTTTGATATGGCCACTATGCGAAATGCACAAACCAAGATAGCAATTTTGTATATGCGGGAACAATCTTGTGACACAAGAGATGATATGATGCCAAGATGATACCAATATGATATGGTATGTATGTAATGGAAGGTACGGATCACTAATGTGCACAAGTAACGTTGCCGGCAATACTCAAATGGCTAGTCTCGATAGGCAAGTGACGCAAAATGGGCTAAGGGGTTAACAATGTAATGGCAAGAATGTACAATGAAGGGATACCACGATACCAAGATGATATAAAGGTTACCGTTCTTACTTATGGTTAGGGTGTCAAAATGGTGAAGTGGTCGATGTCGATGACGACCTCGTGGCGATGATGAGTGGTGGTGGTCTTGATGTAGATACCAACATGATGTAGACCCGTCCCTAAGTAGCCGAAACACCTTAGGAAACGGTAAAAACCGCAAACTCAAAATCTCATATGGAAAAGGTCAAATGTGGAAGCGGAGATGGCAATGCGGAAGTGGTGGTGGTGGTTGATGAAGAAGCGACCGTCCCTAAGTAGCCGAAACACCTTAGGAGACTAAACTCACCACTCAAACAACCACAAATGCTATATGGAGCAAAGGGGGTTAGGTTGCGGAAGGCTATGGTGGTTTTTGCGGGTGATATGGTGGAGGGCCTAGGAAAAGATGCCGAAATGTCAAAATTTGGATGGAGTCAAATGGTGTTGGAACCTATCTAGTTGGATGGGGGATGTCAATAGCTACTCAACGACCTAAAGAACGCAAAAATCGGACTTCGGATGTGGAAGTTATGGCTGAAACGATGAAGTGCTCGTGGCTGGCCTGGGAGGGCCGTGCGCACGGGGGTAGGAGCCCGTGGGCACGGGGTCCCGTGCGCACGGTACACACACCGAGGGCACGGGGTCACCTAGGACACGCATGTTTGGCGGATTTCTTCCTGATCTGGGCTCCAACTGGATGGATCTCGTTGGTGGGGTTTAGCTGGGGTATGGGGGTGGTATGGGAGGGTGGGGGTGTAGCGACCCAACCTCAGACGGTCAAGTCTATGTGCTTAAGTGTCATCCCTGGATCGGTATGCTGACACACACATTACTCTAGGATTTATAACAGAGGTAAATCACATGTATAAAATAACGTAAATACTATTACCTCAATCCAAATAGCGGAAGTAACAACAAGGTTGTGGATTCCCATCAACACCAACGGCAAAGTTGAGTGTAGAAATCGTAACCCTAACGTATCACTTACTCGTCGTAAGAATCCTGCAACATGAGACGTTGCAGCCACAAAGGGTCAGTACATTGAATGTACTGGCAAATTCACACCATAGGATAATGATGAATAATAACTATCACTACATGTATATATGGCTGTTGGAAAATCTCTATGGTTATAATGTTTTTGCGAAAAGCCAATTTTTCCCTACTGCAAAGGAATATAATTTATTTAACTGCAAAGTTGGTTGAAAAATATTGAGAAGGTTCCTCCAACTCAATCCCAAATTAACATCAATAACCCAACAAATTATTTAAGTAACGTGATGAGATTATTATGATAATCCAAGAACCAGATACTCAAGATGTCCATAATCGGGAACACGGCTAATCATGATTAGTTTATACACTCTGCAGAGGTTTGCGCACTTTTGCCCACAAGACTCGATCTCCTCCGTTGGATTTCTTGCACTACATGGTGTTTGAGAAATGGATGACCGAGACATAGTCTTTCAGAAGCATTAACTCTCTACTCCAGATAGACTATACCACCCACAACCCACTACATCTGCTACTCTACCTCTTCAAGAGCTTCACACAACTTACTCAACTATGCTAGAGCCCATAATAGCTTGTGGCTGCACACGAAAGTTTCTACATGAATAATCTTATGATCCCTTTGAGCTTGGGTGGCATTCCATAGGGTGATCACACGGGTCCTCCGGGATCCCCTTGGGCAAACACTGGGTTCTCCAGGTGCCCGGGCAAACCATTGGGTGCTCCAGGGTGCCCCAACCAATCCACCCAGATGTGCATTAAAGTAGCCACCTTAAGTTAACCATTAAATAATAACTCTCACATCTGTCATGAATTCTCTCAAACCAATCCACGTCTATGAGAATAGCATAGCAATATGAGCATAACGTAAAAGTAACTCCCAAGGTTTGAATGCAGGGCAATAGGTTCCTACCTCATCAACTACTTCCCAATACCCACATGTTATCAATCCTACTCATGCAATGTTTAAGGGTGAAACTAATGCATAGAAACTGGGTATGAAAGGGATATGATCAAAATGTGAACTTGCATGTACTATTGATGAAGATGATTCGCACTCAAAACTCTTGACAGTTCTACTCGTCACACTCCGGTCAATCTATCATAAGCAAGCAATAGTAACCACACATAAGCAATCACTCAAAGGATCAAAAAGATCGAACAAAACAATTCAGAAAGCTTCAAAATCAAGCCAATAACTCTTGCAACCTAAAACAATTTCTAACAGTGCCAAAATTATGTGAATTTGGCCTTATCAAAAAGTTTAGGTCGAGAGCTTCGATTTGCCAAAAGAACCAACTAAATCGGAGTTACAAAGCTCTTATGATCAAAAGAAGTTTCAAATTCAAAACTGTTTGAATTCAAATTTTAAACTTTCAAAAACATGTTTGAGTTGTTTATCTGGATAGAGGAGATCATAATGAAGAAGTGGGCGTTGGTTTCATTGAATTTGGATAAACGAGCGAAAAGTAATGATCGTTTGAAGTTCAGGGACTAAACTGTAAAGAAAGTATTTGCAAAAAGATCCCTGGCTGAAATTAAAAGAAAAAGAAAAATCCTATCGAACGAACGTTCGCTACAAAGGCATATGCAAAGAAAATCGTTCACTACAGAGGCCTAACTGGTGAACGTTTGCTAAATAAGTTAACTAAATAAATAAAATCGGGTTTAACAAAGAAAAACCGAAAACAAGAAAAACCGGATCGGACCGGGCGGTTTTACCGGTCCACGCGGGTCAACAGCGACGGCGGCTTTCTGCGGCGGCGGCGCGGTTAGCAGCGGCGAAACACGGGCGGCGGCGGCAAGGTGCGGCGCGACGTCGGCGGCGAGGCAGAGGCAGCGGCAGTGGCGTCGTAGGGGCGGCGGCGGTGATCTGCAGTGGCGGCGGCTCAGGCAGCAAGCGGCGGCGGCGCGAGATCTGCGAGGGCGACGGCGGCGAAGCGAGAGGAGTAATGGGGCGGTGGTGGTGCGGCTTTATATGGGGGAGTCGGTCTCGGTGCGTGGAGAAGGGGGCAGGAGGAGGCTGGGCGGCGCACGACGTCCATGGCGGCGGCGCTGCGTACGGCGGGCGGAGTCCGCCCGTGGTTGGGGAAGCGCGGTGCTGGGCTGGGCCGTGGCCTGGCTGGGAGCTAGGCCGGCCTAGTCGGCGAAGAGGTTTCCTTTTTTTTTAAATAAAGATTTTCCAGTCAAACAAAAATAAATAAAACAAAATAAACAAAAATATTATATAGGCATATAATATATCAAAATTTTCAGAAAACAATTTTCTACAACGTGAATATTTTTATAACTTTAAATAAAATCTACAAAAATTCGAATAAATCAAAAAATGCTACTGATACAATAAAACCCACTAAAAATCATTTTAAAAATACCAAAATGATTTCAAATTAATTTTTCTCCAATTTTCTATTGTAGGGAATCATGTTACCCTATTTTCCGTATATTTTATTTTTGGAGAAAAATAATTTGAATAAAACCCAAATAACTCCAAATTGAAAATAATTTCCAAAAGGACTTTGAATTTGATCCTTTTAAACTTCCAACTCATATTTCATATGTTTTAAAGAAGTCATTTTATCTTCTCTCATGAAAATCATTGAGTTGCTTAAAGTTCTGAATTTGTAATATTTTCAAATGAAATTCAAATCTTTTCAAAACCCTTTATCATTTATTTAAATGGAAGAAGTCATATTATCTTCACTCCAGGGTTTTGTGATGAAAAGAATTTGAATTCATGGAGATCAAAATGCAAAATGAAAGTTTGGGACGTCCTTTTATTCCCTCTCATTTAACTTTCAAAAAGTTTCAAATTCACTCACTTTCAGTCAATCAATCAAATCTATCTATCTATTTATTATAACATTCCAAAATTTAGAATTTTGGGATGTTACAAACCTACCACCATTAAAATGAATCTCATCCTTGAGATTCGGAGAGGCTAGAAAGAAATAGGTTAGGTTTGGGGTCTTCTCAAAATCCATCGATCGTCTTTGGGGTCTGGGGTGCTACCACCCTTAGAAACATTGTTACGGTCCCATCAATACTGATATACTTCATCCTTATTCTTGACGGGGCCGGTCTTCTCAAATTCTCAGGCAAATTCCTTCTTTGAGCTCTTCCGTGTAGCGGCATAACCTTTACCGCAATTCTTCTATCCTTTCATCTTGGTAAGGTTATTCCGAGACTGGGTCTTCTTAGCTGACGGGTCTGGCGCCAATACTAAACAACTTTCGATATCTCATGGTGGTCAGCAATTTATGGTTTTTCCTACAGGAAATGGGTCTGGGCTTCATTCTCACTATATATCCTACGATTGGCAACAACTGCCTTGTAGAAGGGAAAATACTTATACCATTCTAAGGTTCAAAGAAGGTTTAATATCGTCGTCTCTCTACTATAGGCAAGTCACTCAGATTTACCATCCCGTATAGCAAGGCGGACAATAAGAGTAAGTCGGTATGGTGATCAATCCATCCCGCACCCAAATCATTACCTTGTATACGGTTTAGCGAATCTCGCATTCTAACACTCAGTCATCCTCTCAAGCATTGCAGAATTTCTCTTGTCGACGAACCAAGTTCAGATAAATCCATTGATTCTGCAAGCCAAACAAACATCTATCGTTTCTTCACAACTCTCAGGTTTTGCGTAAACTCCTATAAGATTGTTTGTTGATAAAATCGTAACTTCTTCTAGGGTTTTTGCTTCAGCAAGAGTGTGCTTGCTTCTTGGCAGGTCCTGGGTCCTGTGGGTTATGGCCCATCTCATCACTTATAAACCTTGATCTCATCCTCGGGGCAACTGATCATTATTCCGACATCCAGCTTCCTAGCATACTTAAAATCCATCCAATTGTATTGTCTCCCTTCCTTCTATTGGCACCCAACTAAGACGTGATTACTCCATCTCATCATGGAGTTACAATTGCTCCATATTACCAACATTATACCTCCTCTATATCCAATAGTACTTCATCCCTTCATACTCTTGGGATATCCCACTTATCAAGACAAAACTCATTCTTATTTTGTACGAAATCCACTCTGTGGAATATCATTATCTTTTCTAGGGGTCAAGGGTCCTCACAGGGTACTACCACCCTTAAAATGCTCCAATCTTCCATAGACCATATTTCTCATATCCTTGAAAATGGTCAAAATCTTTGTTCATAGAGTAACAACTCATAAAATCCAAATAGTACCCACGATACTAACTTTATTGATTCTCAAAGTATTACAATCTCCTGCACTTCCATTACATGCATCAACTCAACACCTCAATATAAAGGTAAATGTTCTCACTACTACTACTATACTTTTCATGGACACCACTAATTATCACAAGTCTCCTTCTCCTTGGGGAATTCTCATACAATTCTGGGAGATGTGTCCTTCTCCTCCACATGAATAGCATGACTTGGTGCAGGGTTTAATTGGGTCTTCTTTGGGTGTGTCCTCCACCTCTTTCTTAAACACTAGTTCTTCTAGAACTTCCATGAGGGCTCCTTTCATTGCTTCTTTCTTCTCCTGGATGGTTCTTTGTACCATGGGGTAAATGTGACACTAAGCAGGGTAGTGGGTAGTCCCTTCACACAAGAAACAAGTGATCTGCCTAGTTGGGCATTCTTCAGCTGGGTGACTTCCTTCACAATTTGGGCATTCTCCCTTGTGTTCTTTATGGGTGTGTCCTATTTCTCCACAAATCTTGCATGCACAAGGTTTCTTCATATCCTTTCCATAAGGCTTCAACTTCTGGGACACAAGACGAGATCTTTGCATAGTCAACTTAAATTCTTTCCAAGTGGTTACTCCTTTCCATCCATTCATGGTTTGGTACATCCTCCACCAAGTAGCAGCACCTCTTTCAAAGCACTGAAGAGCATGCTGGGTCATATCATTTCCAACTATAGGGTTATTCTCCATGTGATCCTCCATGTTCTGAATCCATCAGTCTGTCTCCAACTGACTCATCGGTCCAGAAAATACAAGCTCATCTCCATTCATCCTCTATTGGGTCCATGTGGGTTTGGGGTGAGATAAGAGCGATAGAGAGGGATACACACAATGCAACCAATAGTTTTGAAAAGACAGATTTTTTGTGGCTGTAAAAAAAACATCAAACAAATGACGGCTCACCATCGTCGCATCTAACGTAAGTATATAACAGGGGTTTGGTCTTCTGAAGGTCAATAAATCTTCAACGTCGCCAGACTCTTCAAGTCTTGTTCATGTCTCTGATGGCTTCTTCCGATCATGCTTGTCCTTCTCAAGTTCCTCTGCCAGATTTCTGTTGACGTGAAGTCTCTAGTGACATCCTTTAATATTTCTGGAGTTGCGTTCCAAACTTCTGGGTTTCAATATCCTTGGCATGAGCCATGGTCCTACTGTCCTTCAGTTCTTGACAAATCTCCGGTATCTCGAGTTTGTAGCTCCTCCAGCTTGGCTACTTTCAGCTTCTGGTTCCTGAGTTCTTCACGAAATTCTTCCTTGTCTAATACGGCTTCCTGGAGCTCCATCTTAAAATTCTTGATGTACTACTCCAGATCCTGGTGATACACCGGCTAAGGTTAAAACTTCATCTTTTGCTGATAGATGCTTCATCAGCCTTCTACCATCCAATCCTTCCGAAGAAATGCATGCTTAGCTCAGCTCGGTGACCATAGTATCAGTGGCGATGACATTACAGATAACCGTGTTTCTACCCTTGTCATTGCCATGAGCTATCTTCCATAGTTGATACCTCCTGCCTTAGGGTTTTCTTGACAAAAATTTGAGTTCTCATGCTCCATGTTCCGATCTTTCTCCGATACACCTTGATCTCGAGTATTGACGGCTTCCACAGTCTGAAACAGTCCAATAGGGTAGCCTTCCTAGGTCATACAAATCTGGAAAATTCTACAAGGCCTTCAAATTCTCCTAGTCTTCGGAGTCTTCAACCGATGTAGTTTCCATTATTATAATGCACGGTAAAATCCTATTCATTCCGAAATGATCTTACTTGTCTGATATCTTGTACTTCTTGGAGTGGTCTCATCAGTCGAATCCTCGTGGTCAAAAAGGGGAAAGGGGTATAGTCTCACTAAAAGAAATTTTTTGAATAAGCTCAGAAGAGAAGAGAGGTAAAAGATCCTTTTGAAAAGAAAGTTTTAGAGAAAATCTTTCCTATGGGCTTGCCAATTTCTAGGGGTCACGTCCTACAATCAATATGTGCTCTGATACCATCTTGTAGCGACCCGACCTCAGACGGTCAAGTCTCTGTGCTTAAGTGTCATCCCTGGATCGGTATGCTGACACACACAGTACTCGAGGATTTATAACAGAGGTAAATCACATGTATAAAATAACGTAAATACTATTACCTCAATCCAAATAGCGGAAGTAACAACAAGGTTGTGGATTCCCATCAACACCAACGGCAAAGTTGAGTGTAGAAATCGTAACCCTAACGTATCACTTACTCGTCGTAAGAATCCTGCAACATGAGACGTTGCAGCCACAAAGGGTCAGTACATTGAATGTACTGGCAAATTCACACCATAGGATAATGATGAATAATAACTATCACTACATGTATATATGGCTGGTGGAAAAGCTCTATGGTTATAATGTTTTTGCGAAAAGCCAATTTTTCCCTACTTCAAAGGAATATAATTTATTTAACTGCAAAGTTGGTTGAAAAATATTGAGAAGGTTCCTCCAACTCAATCACAAATTCACATCAATAACCCAACAAATTATTTAAGTAACGTGATGAGATTATTATGATAATCCAAGAACCAGATACTCAAGATGTCCATAATCAGGGACACGGCTAATCATGACTAGTTTATACACTCTGCAGAGGTTTGCGCACTTTTCCCCAAAAGACTCGATCTCCTCCATTGGATTTCTCGCACTACATGGTGTTTGAGAAACGAATGACCGAGACACGGTCTTTCAGAAGCATTAACTCTCTACTCCAGATAGATTATACCACCTACAACCCACTACATCTGCTAGTCTACCTCTTCAAGAGCTTCATGCAACTTACTCAACTATGCTAGAGCCCATAATAGCTTGTGGCTGCACACAAAAGTTTCTACATGAATAATCTTATGATCCCTTTGAGCCTGGGTGGCATTCCATAGGGTGATCATACGGGTCCTCCGGGATCCCCTTGGGCAAACACTGCGTTCTCCAGGTGCCCGGGCAAACCACTGGGTGCTCCAGGGTGCCCCAACCAATCCACCCAGATGTGTATTAAAGTAGCCACCTTAAGTTAACCATTAAATAATAACTCTCACATTTGTCATGAATTCTCTCAAACCAATCCACGTCTACAAGCATAGCATAGCAATATGAGCATAACGTAAAAGTAACTCCCAAGGTTTGGATGCAGGGCAATAGGTTCCTACCTCATCAACTACTTCCCAATACCCACATGTTATCAATCCTACTCATGCAATGTTTGAGGGTGAAACTAATGCATAAAAACTGGGTATGAAAGGGATATGATCAAAGTGGGAACTTGCCTGTACTATTGATGAAGATGATTCGCACTCAAAACTCTTGACAGTTCTACTCGTCACACTCCGGTCAATCTATCGTAAGCAAGCAATAGTAACCACACATCAGCAATCACTCAAAAGATCAAAAGATCGAACAAAACAATTCAGAAAGCTTCAAAACCAAGCCAATAACTCTTGCAACCTAAAACAATTTCTAACGGTACCAACATTATGTGAATTTGGCCTTATCAAAAAGTTTAAGTCAAGAGCTTCGATTTGCAAAAAGAATCAACTAAATCGGAGTTACGAAGCTCAAGTTATGATCAAAAGAAGTTTCAAATTCAAAACTGTTTGAATTCAAATTTTAAACTTTCAAAAACATGTTTGAGTTGTTTATCTGGATAGAGGAGATCATAATGAAGAAGTGGGCGTTGGTTTCATTGATTTTGGATAAACGAGCGAAAAGTAATGATTGTTTGAACTTCAGGGACTAAACTGTAAAGAAAATATTTGCAAAAAGATCCCTGGCCGAAATTAAAAGAAGAAAAAATCTTATCGAACGAACGTTCGCTACAGAGGCATATGCAAAGAAAACCTTTCACTACAGAGGCCTAACTGGTGAACGTTTGCTAAATAAGTTAACTAAATAAATAAAATCGGGTTTAACAAAGAAAAACCGAAAACAAAAAAACCGGATCGGACCGAGCAGTTTTACCGGTCCACGCAGGTCAACAGCGACGACGCCTTTCCGCGGCGGTGGACTTCGATGGCGGCGGCGCGGTTAGCAGCGGCGAAGCGCGGGCGGCGGCAGCAAGGTGCGGCGTGGCGTCGGTGGCGAGGCAGAGGCAGCGGCAGTGATCTGCGGCGGCGACGGTGATCTGCGGCGGCGGCGGCGAAGCGAGAGGAGGAGAGGGGCGGCGGCGCTGCGGCTTTATATGGGGGGTCGGTCTCTGTGCGTGGAGAAGGGGCAGGAGGAGGCCGGGCAGCGCACGGCGTCCATGGTGGCGGCGCTGCGTACGACGGGCGGAGTCCGCCCGTGGTCGGGGAAGCGCGGTGCTGGGCTGGGACGTGGCCTGGCTGGGAGCTGGGCCGGCCCAGTCGACGAAGAGGTTTCCTTTTTTAAATAAAGATTTTCCAGTCAAACAAAAATAAATAAAACAAAATAAACAAAAATATTATATAGGCATATAATATATCAAAATTTTCAGAAAACAATTTTCTACAACGTGAAATTTTTTATAACTTTAAATAAAATCTACAAAAATTCAAATAAATCAAACAATGCTACTGATACAATAAAACCCACTAAAACAATTTCAAAAATACCAAAATGATTTCAAATTAATTTTTCTCCAATTTTCTAGTGTAGGGAATCATGTTACCCTATTTTCCGTATATTTTACTTTTGGAGAAAAATAATTTGAATAAAACCCAAATTACTCCTAATTGAAAATAATTTCCAAAAGGACTTTGAATTTGATCCTTTTAAACTTCCAACTCATATTTCATATGTTTTGAAGAAGTCATTTTATCTTCTCTCATGAAAATCATTGAGATTCTTAAAGTTCTGAATTTGAAATATTTTCAAATGAAATACAAATCTTTTCAAAACCCTTTATCATTTATTTAAATGGAAGAAGTCATATTATCTTCACTCCATGGTTTTGTGATGAAAAGAATTTGAATTCATGGAGATCAAAATGCAAAATGAAAGTTTGGGAAAGTCCTTTTATTGAAGGAAATATGCCCTAGAGGCAATAATAAAGTTATTATTTATTTCCTTATATCATGATAAATGTTTCTTATTCATGCTAGAATTGTATTAACCGGAAACATAATACATGTGTGAATACATAGACAAATAGAGTGTCACTAGTATGCCTCTACTTGACTAGCTCGTTGATCAAAGATGGTTATGTTTCCTAACCATAGACATGAGTTGTCATTTGATTAACGGGATCACATCATTAAGAGAATGATGTGATTGACTTGACCCATTCCATTAGCATAGCACTTGATCGTTTAGTTTGTTGCTATTGCTTTCTTCATGACTTATACATGTTCCTATGACTATGAGATTATGCAACTCCCGTTTACCGGAGGAACACTTTGTGTACCACCAAACGTCACAACGTAACTGGGTGATTATAAAGGTGCTCTACAGGTGTCTCCGAAGGTACTTGTTGGGTTGGTGTATTTCGAGATTAGGATTTGTCACTCCGATTGTCGGAGAGGTATCTCTGGGCCCTCTCGGTAATGCACACCACTTAATCCTTGCAAGCATTGCAACTAATGAGTTAGTTGTAGGATGATGTATTACAGAACGAGTAAAGAGACTTGCCGGTAACGAGATTGAACTAGGTATTGAGATACCGACGATCGAATCTCGGGCAAGTAACATATCGATGACAAAGGGAACAACGTATGTTGTTATGCGGTCTGACCGATAAAGATCTTCGTAGAATATGTGGGAGCCAATATGAGCATCCAGGTTCTTCTGTTGGTTATTGATCGGAGACGTGTCTCGGTCATGTCTACATTATTCTCGAACTCGTAGGGTCCGCACGCTTAAGGTTTCGATGACAGTTATATTATGAGTTTATGAGTTTTGATCTATCTAAGGAGTTCGGAGTCCCGGATGAGATCGGAGACATGATGAGGAGTCTCGAAATGGTCGAGACATAAAGATCGATATATTGGACGGCTATATTCGGACACCGGAAGTGTTTCGGGTGATTTCGGAGAAAACCGGAGTGCCGGAAGGGTTACTAGAACCCCCCGGGGAAGTATTGGGCCTTAGTGGGCCTGAGGGGAGAGAGAGGGCAGCAGCCCAGGAGGTGGCGCGCCCCCTCCCATGGGGAGTCCGAATTGGACTAGGGGAGGGGGGCGCGGCCCCTCTTTCCCTCTCCCTCTCCCTCTCTTTTCTTCCCCCTTCTCTCTTCCTAGTTGGACTAGGAAAGGGGAGTCCTAGTCCTACTAGGAGGAGGACTCCCCCTCCCTGGCGCGCCCCAAGGGCCGGCCGACCTCTACCCCTTGCTCCTTTATATACAGGGGGCAGGGGGGCACCTCTAGACACACAAGTTGATCTTCATGATCGTTCTCTTAGCCGTGTGCGGTGCCCCCCTCCACCATAATACTCGATAATATTGTAGCGGTGCTTAGGCGAAGCCCTGCGACGGTAGAACATCAAGATCGTCACCACGCCGTCGTGCTGACGGAACTCTTCCCTGACACTTTGCTGGATCGGAGTCCGGTGATCGTCATCGAGCTGAACGTGTGCTAGAACTCGGAGGTGCCGTAGTTTCGGTGCTTGATCGGTCGGGCCGTGAAGACGTACGACTACATCAACCGCGTTGTGCTAACGCTTCCGCTTCCAGTCTACGAGGGTACATAGATAAGACTCTCCCCTCTCGTTGCTATGCATCACCATGATCTTGCGTGTGCGTAGGAATTCTTTTTGAAATTACTATGTTCCCCAACAGTGGCATTAGAGCCTAGGTTTTATGCGTAGATGTCATATGCACGAGTAGAACACAAGTGAGTTGTGGGCGATATAAGTCATACTGCTTACCAGCATGTCACACTTTGGTTCGGCGGTATTGTTGGATGAAGCGGCCCGGACCGACATTACGTGTACGCTTACGCGAGACTGGTTTTACCGCCGTGCTATGCACACTGGTGACTAGCGGGTGTCAGTTTCTCCAACTTTAGTTGAACCGAGTGTGGCTACACCCGGTCCTTGAGATGGTTAAAACAACACTAACTTGACAAACTATCGTTGTGGTTTTCGATGCATAGGTAAGAATGGTTCTTGCTAAGCCCGTAGCAGCCACGTAAAACTTGCAACAACAAAGTAGAGGACGTCTAACTTGTTTTTGCAGGGCATGTTGTGATGTGATATGGTCAAGACGTGATGAGATATAAGTTTTTGTATAAGATGATCATGTTTTGTTGAAGTTATTGGCAACTGGCAGAAGCCTTGTGGTTGTCTCTTTATTGCATAAGATGCAAGCGCCAAATAATTGCTTTACTTTATCGCTATGCGATAGCAATAGTTGCAAGAGCAGTAGTTGGCGAGACGACCATGTGACGACACATTGATATAGATCAAGATGATGGAGATCATGGTGTCATGCTGGTGACGATGGAAATCATGAGATACTTTGGAGATGGAGATCAAAGGCACAAGATGATGATGGCCATATCATGTCACATATTTTGATTGCATGTGATGTTTATCTTTTATACATCTTATTTTGCTTAGTTCGACGGTAGCTTTATAAGATGATCTCTCACTAATTATCAAGGTACAAGTGTTCTCCCTGAGTATGCACCGTTGCGAAAGTTCTTCGTGCTGAGACACCACGTGATGATCGGGTGTGATAGGCTCTATGTTCAAATACAACGGGTGCAAAACAGTTGCACACGCGGAATACTCAGGTTAAACTTGACGAGCCTAGCATATAACAGATATGGCCTCGGAACACGGAGACCGAAAGGTCGAGCGTGAATCATATAGTAGATATGATCAACATAGTGATGTTCACCATTGAAACTACTCCATCTCACGTGATGATCGGACATGGTTTAGATGATTTGGATCACGTGATGACTTAGAGGATTAGAGGGATGTCTATCTAAGTGGGAGTTCTTAAGTAATATGATTAATTGAACTTTAGATTATCATGAACTTAGTCCTGGTAGTATTAGCATATCTATGTTGTAGATCAATAGCTCGCGTTTCGCTCCCCTGTTTTATTTTTGATATGTTCCTAGAGAAAATTAAGTTGAAAGATGTTAGTAGCAATGATGCGGATTGGATCCGTGATCTGAGGTTTATCCTCATTGCTGCACAGAAGAATTATGTTTTTGATGCACCGCTAGGTGACAAACCTATTGCAGGAGCAGATGCAGATGTTATGAACATTTGGCTAGCTCAATATGATGACTACTTGATAGTTTAGTGCACCATGCTTAAACGGCTTAGAATCGGGACTTCAAAGACGTTTTGAACGTCATGGACCATATGAGATGTTCCAGGAGTTGAAGTTAATATTTCAAGCAAATACCCGAGTTGAGAGATATGAAGTCTCCAACAAGTTCTATAGCTAAAAGATGGAGGAGAATAGCTCAAGCAGTGAGCATGTGCTCAGATTGTCTGGGTACTACAATCGCTTGAATCAAGTGGGAGTTAATCTTCCAGATAAAATAGTGATTGACAGAATTCTCTAGTCACCATCACCAAGTTAGTAGAACTTCGTGATGAACTATGATATGCAAGGGATAACGGAAATGATTCCCAAGCTCTTCGTAATGCTGAAATCGATGAAGGTAGAAATCAAGAAAAATATCAAGTGTTGATGGTAGACAAGACCACTAGTTTCAAGAAAAGGGCAAAGGGAAGAAGGGGAACTTCAAGAAGAACGGCAAGCAAGTTGCTGCTCAAGTGAAGAAGCCCAAGTCTGGTCCTAAGCCTGAGACTAAGTGCTTCTACTGCAAAGGGACTGGTCACTGGAAGCGGAACTGCCCCAAGTATTTGGCGGATAAGAAGGATGGCAAAGTGAACAAAGGTATATTTGATATACAGATTATTGATGTGTATTTTACTAGTGTTCGTAGCAACCCCTCGGTATTTGATACTGGTTCAGTTGCTAAGAGTAGTAACTCGAAACGGGAGTTGCAGAATGAACATAGACTAGTTAAGGGTGAAGTGACGATGTGTGTTGGAAGTGGTTCCAAGATTGATATGATCATCATCGCACACTCCCTATACTTTTGGGATTAGTGTTGAACCTAAATAAGTGTTATTTGGTGTTTGCGTTGAGCATGAATATGATTTGATCATGTTTATTGCAATACGGTTATTCATTTAAGTAAGAGAATAAATTGTTGTTCTGTTTACATGAATAAAACCTTATATGGTTACACACCCAATGAAAATGGTTCGTTGGATCTCGATCGTAGTGATACACATATTCATAATATTGAAACCAAAAGATGCAAAGTTAATAATGATAGTGCAACTTATTTGTGGCACTGCCGTTTAGGTCATATTGGTGTAAAGCGCATGAAGAAACTCCATGCTGATGGGCTTTTGGAATCACTTGATTATGAATCAGTTGATGCTTGCGAACCATGCCTCATGGGCAAGATGACTAAGACTCCGTTCTCCGGAACAATGGAGCGAGCAACAGATTTGTTGGAAATCATACATACTGATGTATGTGGTCCGATGAATATTGAGGCTCGCGGCAGGTATCATTATTTTCTGATCTTCACAGATGATTTGAGCAGATATGAGTATATCTACTTGATGAAACACAAGTCTGAAACATTTGAAAAGTTCAAAGAATTTCAGAGTGAAGTGGAGAATCATCGTAACAAAAATAAAAGTTTCTACGATATGATCGCAGAAGTAAAATATTTGAGTTACGAGTTTGGCCTTCAGTTAAAAACAATGTGAAATAGTTTCACTACTCACGCCACCTGGAACACCACAGTGTAATGGTGTGTCCGAACGTCATAACCATACTTTATTAGATATGGTGCGATCTATGATGTCTCTTACCGATCTACCACTATCGTTTTGGGGTTATGCATTAGAGACAGCTGCATTCACGTTAAATAGGGCACCATCTAAATCTGTTGAGACGACACCGTATGAACTATGGTTTGGCAAGAAACCTAAGCTGTCGTTTCTTAAAGTTTGAGGTTGCAATGCTTATGTGAAAAAGTTTCAACCTGATAAGCTCTAACCCAAATCGAAGAAGTGCGTCTTCATAGGATACCCAAAAGAAAATGTTGGGTACACCTTCTATCACAGATCCGAAGGCAATATATTCGTTGCTTTGAATGGATCCTTTCTAGAAAAGGAGTTTCTCTCGAAAGAAGTGAGTGGGAGGAAAGTAGAACTTGATGAGGTAACTGTACCTGCTCTCTTATTGGAAAGTAGTTCATCACAGAAATTTGTTCCTGTGACTACTACACCGATTAGTGAGGAAGCTAATGATGATGATCATGTAACTTCAGATCAAGTTACTACCGAACCTCGTAGGTAAACTAGAGTGAGATCCGCACTAGAGTGGTACGCTAATCCTGTTCTGGAGGTCATGTTACTTGACCATGATGAGCCTACGAACTATGATGAAGCGATGATGAGCCCAGATTCCGCGAAATGGCTTGAGGCCATGAAATCTGAGATGAGATCCATGTATGAGAACAAAGTATGGACTTTGATTGACTTGCCCAATGATCGGCGAGCCATTGAGATTAAATGGATCTTCAAGAGGAAGACGGACGCTGATAGTAGTGTTACTATCTACAAAGCTAGAATTGTCGCAAAAAAAGGTTTTCGACAAGTTCAAGGTGTTGACTACGATGAGATTTTCTCACTCGTATCTATGCTTAAGTATGTCGGAATCATGTTAGCAATTGCCGCATTTTATGAAATTTGGCAAATGGATAAACAAAACTGCATTCCTTAATGGATTTATTAAAGAAGAGTTGTATATGATGCAACCAGAAGGTTTTGTCAATCCTAAAGGTACTAACAAAATATGCAAGCTCCAGCGATCCATCTATGGACTGGTGCAAGCATCTCGGAGTTGGAATATACGCTTTGATAAGTTGATCAAAGCATATAGTTTTATACAGACTTGTGGTGAAGCCTGTATTTACAAGAAAGTGAGTGGGAGCACTACAACATTTTTGATAAGTATATGTGAAAGACATATTGTTGATCGGAGATAATGTAGAATTATTCTACAAAGCATAAAGGAATGTTTGAAAGGAGTTTTTCAAAGAAAGACCTCGGTGAAGCTGCTTACATATTGAGCATCAAGATCTATAGAGATAGATCAAGACGCTTGATAAGTTTTTCAATGAGTACATACCTTGACAAGATTTTGAAGTAGTTCAAAATGGAACAGTCAAAGAAGGAGTTCTTGCCTGTGTTACAAAGGTGTGAAGTTGAGTAAGACTCAAAACCCGACCACGGCAGAAGATAGAGAGAGAATGAAAGTCATTCCCTATGCCTCAGCCATAGGTTCTATAAAGTATGCCATGCTGTGTACCAGACCTATTGTATACCCTGCCCTGAGTTTGGCAAGGGAGTACAATAGTGATCTAGGAGTAGATCACTGGACATTGGTCAAAATTATCCTTAGTGGAATAAGGATATGTTTCTCGATTATGGAGGTGACAAAAGGTTCGTCGTAAAGGGTTACGTCGATGCAAGTTTTGACACTGATCCAGATGACTCTAAGTCTCAATCTGGATACATATTGAAAGTGGGAGCAATTAGCTAGAGTAGCTCCATGCAGAGCATTGTTGACATAGAAATTTGCAAAATACTTACGGATCTGAATGTGGCAGACCCGTTGACTAAACTTCTCTCACAAGCAAAACATGATCACACCTCAATACTCTTTGGGTGTTAATCACATAGCGATGTGAACTAGATTATTGACTCTAGTAAACCCTTTGGGTGTTGGTCACATGTCGATGTGAACTATGGGTGTTAATCACATGGTGATGTGAACTATTGATGTTAAATCACATGGCGATGTGAACTAGATTATTGACTCTAGTGCAAGTGGGAGACTGAAGGAAATATGCCCTAGAGGCAATAATAAAGTTATTATTTATTTCCTTATATCATGATAAATGTTTATTATTCATGCTAGAATTGTATTAACCAGAAACATAATACATGTGTGAATACATAGACAAACAGAGTGTCACTAGTATGCCTCTACTTGACTAGCTCGTTGATCAAAGATGGTTATGTTTCCTAACCATAGACATGAGTTGTCATTTGATTAACGGGATCACATCATTAGGAGAATGATGTGATTGACTTGACCCATTCCGTTAGCATAGCACTTGATCGTTTAGTTTGTTGCTATTGCTTTCTTCACGACTTATACATGTTCCTATGACTATGAGATTATGCAACTCCCGTTTACCGGAGGAACACTTTGTGTGCCACCAAACATCACAACGTAACTGGGTGATTATAAAGGTGCTCTACAGGTGTCTCCGAAGGTACTTGTTGGGTTGGCGTATTTCGAGATTAGGATTTGTCACTCCAATTGTCGGAGAGGTATCTCTAGGCCCTCTCGGTAATGCACATCACTTAAGCCTTGCAAGCATTGCAACTAATGAGTTAGTTGTAGGATGATGTATTACGGAATGAGTAAAGAGACTTGCCGGTAACGAGATTGAACTAGTTATTGAGATACCGACGATCGAATCTCGGGCAAGTAACATACCGATGACAAAGGGAACAACGTATGTTGTTATGCGGTCTGACCGATAAAGATCTTCGTAGAATATGTGGGAGCCAATATGAGCATCCAGGTTCCGCTATTGGTTATTGACCGGAGACGTGTCTCGGTCATGTCTACATTGTTCTCGAACCCGTAGGGTCCGCACGCTTAAGGTTTCGATGACAGTTATATTATGAGTTTATGAGTTTTGATGTACCGAAGGAGTTCGGAGTCCCAGATGAGATTAGAGACATGACGAGGAGTCTCGAAATGGTCGAGACATAAAGATCGATATATTGGACGGCTATATTCGGACACCGGAAGTGTTTCGGGTGATTTCGGAGAAAACTGGAGTACCGGAAGGGTTACCGGAACCCCCCGTGGAAGTATTGGGCCTTAGTGGGCCTGAGGGGAGAGAGAGGGCAGCAGCCCAGGAGGTGGCGCGCCCCCTCCCATCGGGAGTCCGAATTGTACTAGGGGAGGGGGGCGCGGCCCCTCTTCCCCTCTCCCTCTCCCTCTCTTTCCTTCCCCCTTCTCTCTTCCTAGTTGGACTAGGAAAGGGGAGTCCTACTCCTACTAGGAGGAGGACTCCCCCTCCTTGGCACGCCCCAAGGGCCGGCCGGCCTCTCCCCCTTGCTCCTTTATATACAGGGGCAGGGGGCACCTCTAGACACACAAGTTGATCTTCGTGATCGTTCTCTTAGCCGTGTGCGGTGCCCCCCTCCACCATAATCCTCGATAATAATGTAGTGGTGCTTAGGCGAAACCCTACGATGGTAGAACATCAAGATCGTCACCACGCCGCCGTGCTGACGGAACTCTTCCCCGACACTTTGCTGGATCGGAGTCCGGGGATCGTCATCGAGCTGAACGTGTGCTAGAACTCGGAGGTGCCGTAGTTTCGGTGCTTGATCGGTCGGGCCGTGAAGACGTATGACTACATCAACTGCGTTGTGCTAATGCTTCCGCTTCCGGTCTACGAGGGTAAGTAGACAACACTCTCCCCTCTCGTTGCTATGCATCACCATGATCTTGCGTGTGCGTAGGAATTTTTTTTGAAATTACTACGTTCCCCAACATTTATTTCCTCTCATTTAATTTTCGAAAAGTTTCAAATTCACTCACTTTCAGTCAATCAATCAAACAATCAATCAAATCTATCTATTTATTATAACATTCCAAATTTTATAATTTTGGGATGTTACAGGGGGTTGGCGAAAACCAAGTGGCCGAAGTGCACTGGAGGGGTTGTGCGCACGGGGTCTGCGAAGCCCGTGTGCACGGGGTCCCGAAGGAGCGGGCGAACAGCTCCAGATCCGTGGCAAATCTCGAATCTGAGGTCAAAATCGAAGGATGGAAGCTAGGGGAAGGTGGAGGAAAGCTAGGTCCACTTGAAACCAAGCAAATCCATGGATCAAATCCAACAAAACCTCATCAAACCAGCAAATCACAAAAAAAATTGGGGCTATTTTTGGTTGGGAATTTTCGAAATTGGGACAAAAACAACAAAACTAGGCTATAAAACAAAGAGGGGGGCTCCAAGTTTGTGATCAACGTGGCTCTTGATACCAAGATGTTGTAGGGTGGAACCCTAAGTGGGGATCTTTCATGAGTTGGAGGGGGGATCCCCCAAGAACAAGAAGAATACAAGAGGGAAAACAAGAGGAACACTCAATTGACTAGATCCAATCACACATATGCTAGATCCAAGAACACACAAGAGTTCACATGATCCAAAAACAACAAATGAAATATACAAGATACTAGTTCATCCCAATCCTATGAGGCGAGAGGTCTTGATGATCCTATGATGGGGATCCTTCCCACATGTGGGGGTCTTGATATCCACAAGTGGATCTTCTCCCTTAGGAGGACATGATCTCCTAGAGGAGGGGATACAAGGAGCAAAGCTCACAAATGTCTCACATATACTTTGCTATCCCTACCAAATGGTCTAGGTACGGAATATATAGGTGGCTGGAGGTGAGGGACGAAGTGGATGAAGAGGAGGCCCAAACAGCAATCATAGTCGTCCATCCTGTAGGGCCCGTGCGCACGGGGTAAGTTGGGCCCGTGCGCACAGGTTCCCGTGGTCATGGTACAAGCCCATGCGCACGGGGTGCTCCAGCGCCAACTCCCTGTGTAGTCTGTGTGCACGGGGTCTTCGAGGCCCGTGGGCACGGGGTCGCCTGGGAGGTGCAGAGTTGATCTTGTTGCACTCCTTCTTCCTCCTTGTGGCCTTGGGGTCCTTCTCCTTGGCCTCCGGCATGCTCCCCAACTGCTTGGTGACGGCCGTCCTCATACCTAGTGATGCACAATGATCCATGGTGAGGTACCAAGTCCTATGGATATTCATGTAAATCTTGGAGAGGAGCGGGTTCACCTTAGGTTCGTTAGGTCCACTTGAGGCTTGAGGTGCAATGAAGGTGAACATGGTGAAATCTCTAAGAATCATAAAAAATATTAGGCAAACCATCTATACCCCTACCTTTATATATTTATATATATATAGAGAGAGTAGCACTATTCTGATCCCGGGATCAGAATAGTTATTCTGATCATGGTTCGCGCTATATAGGGCGCGAGGAGGTATCCCGAACTCACGGAAGCGTTAGCGAAAAAAGAAAAAAAAAGGAAAAAAACACTCCCGATCCCATCGCCCCCAACCTCGTGCCCCCGCACCAGATCTCCCTCACCCCCACGCCGCCGCAAGAACCTCCCCGGGGTCCCCGCCGCCGCGCGACCTTCGTGGCTGCCCTACCGCCGCGCGACCTCCCGGGACCCTTTCTGGTCCGCACCGCCGCCCCGCCTCCCTTCCTGGCTGCTGCCGCCGCCCGGGGTCCAATCAACGACAGCGCCGCCCACCGGGTCCCTGCCGCCACCGCTGGAAGGGGTCCCATCGATGGGAGCACCCTGCGACGCACGCTACCCACCGGGTCGCGGTCTTCTCCCTCCACCAGCCCCCGAGTGTGGCTTCCTCTGGCTCCCATGTGCTCCTCGACTCTGGTGGGTGTGTGTCCCAGCACCTCCCCATCGACCTTCTTCGACGGAGCTGGCGGTGGCTCCTCCTTCCTGCAGCAACATGCACTCCTAAAAAAAGTGACGCCCACCTGCTGCTATGCCGACCTGCTCCCTCTGCTACCCATGAACTTTCCATTTTTCCATGAGTGCTAGTTCTTTTATCTCATGAACTATGTGAACAAGTACTGTAAGCTAGGAACACTAATTCTTTTGATTTTTGGTCTGTGTCAGAGGAGCATGTTTCCCTGGATTCCAACTACAGCGGTCGACGTTGTCAAGAAACCCAACTTGCGGTGCGGACTTTCTTCTCGCGACCAATCTGAACTTCAGTGCCCTACTGACGTCTTCCTCCTGAACCCTGTTCCTCTCGGCGTCCAATTTTAAACACTATAAAGTTGGGGAAATGATGGTTTATGGGTTTCAAATATTAATCATTGCAAAAGATGTTGTTAGCATTGTTTTGAGTTTTTATGTGTGCATTTTAATTTGCTAGAATTTTTTGTATGACATACATGATCAAGTTCAGAGGACACTTGTGTTCATGCATGCACAAATGGTTGTGTGTGTCTTCGTGCAATGGGCAGTTCTTTTTTTCTTTCTACGTACAAAAATAAAGAAGTTCAAACAAAAAAAATGCAAAGGTTCAAAAAAATATGTGACAAAAAAGGTCGTTTAATATACCAGCGAAAAAATGTAAATTCACACAGAAAGTTCAATATATAAGAAGTTTTTTGTATGTTTTATCATGTAGGAAGCTATTTTTAAAAAATAGAGTTGTTGAAAATTCATTAAAAATGCATTATTTTCTGTGACGAATGGATAATACCACGAAGTCCAGATTGAAAAACCAAAAAGTCAATTTAAAAAAAAGTAGAATAGTTCAATGTATACGAAAAGCCCAGATTTTCCTCATTACTAAATAATAAACCAAGAAGTTCAATTTCAAAAACTGGAGCAGTTCGATATTTAATACAAAAACTCAATTTTTCTCATTACTAACGAATAAACCAAGAAGTTTAGTTCGAAATAACGAAGAAGTTGTATAATGTTTATTACAAAACTAAGATTTTTTTTCCGTTACAAATAAACAACACCGAGAAGTCCAAACTGAAAAAAGAATCATGAAGTTCAGTTTTATAAAATAGAATTGTTCAATGTATATGAAAAACCCAGATTTTCCTCGCTACTAAATAATAAACCAAGAAGTTCAGTTTCAAAAATTGGAGCAGTTTCAATATTTATTACAGAAACTCATAATTTTACGTTTTGTGAAATTTTACGATTTTCCAAATTACTCTTTAACCATAGGGAATTAGAGAAAACTTTCAACATGTGGAAGGAGCGGTTTTGCAGCAGCTTTCTAACGCCATATTATTTGCCTCATTCCGATAAACGGTTTAGAAATGCGATCAAAAATATGATTCACGTTTTTTGTATGAAGAAAAACGGTTTTCAAACCTGCTCTTAAATCGCTCACATTTTGCCAAAAATTTAACTTGGGTCATGATACTGGTGTCCATAGCTTTCCAACGGTATATAGCAACCCCATTTGGGCAATGTTGGCGGAAGTTCAACCTAGCACTGGAGGAAGTTTAGGTCGAACAAATCAGGCAGTAAAATTGCAAAAAACTCAAGTTCATCACGACCCAAGAGCAAAATCTGCCAACGAGCGAGTGGCAGAATTTCAAGGGAAAAACAACGGGGAGTTCAACTACTACACGGAATGCGTTTCAGGTGAGAATAAAAGAATGCAAAACTAAAAACCTAAAACGTTTGTTGCAAAAAGTTCACGTGCTTCTCCGAGTGAAGTTCGAGAACTCTAGTGCTAGACGTTCGACCTTCAATTACATGTAAAAAAACAGAGTGAAGTTCAAACAAGCATGCCCGAGAAGTTCAACTACTTCACGCAGTGCATATCCATTCGCGATGAACGCAGAAATCATGATCTCGCCATTGAGGTTTGTTCAAAAAATTATTGTGAGAGAGGTTTGTACAAAAGAAATATCATTTGTGTAACACCGACGAATGGGTGAAAAATTACAAACAAAAATACGCGACAGAAGTTCAACGTGAAAACAGAAGGAAGTTCAACCACTACGCTAAATGAATTTTGGATGAAAATGTTCTAAACCATCGTGATTATGAAAAAAATGATCAAGACGGAAAAGTTGCGTGTTTACAGCAGCTTTCCATCGGTATATCACTTGCTCAATTTTGGTGAGTGGATGGAGAGCTGCGAGCAAAAAAATACGTGAAAAACAAAGTGAAGTTCAGGTGCGCACGCCGAGAAGTTCAAGTTGTTCACACGGTGCATTTTCGACAATCTGTTTCACAAAAAAGGCAAAACGAATGATCTCGTTGTTTTCGAAATTACTTGAAAATGGCTAGAGATCAGAGAAAACCATCAACATGAAAAAGTTTCGCATTTTCCGTAGCTTTTCAACGGTATATTATTTGCATCATTCCGATAAAGTTTGTCCAAATTACGACAAAAATACGTTTTCCGCCATTTTTTAAATTGACTTAAAACCGTAAGAAATTGGGAGAAATAATATATACCAAAAAGTTTCGCATTTCCTCAAGCCTCCCAACGCCATATCATTTGCTGCATTCCGACCTACGGTTGAAACATTATCTCGAAAATACGAACTCTGTGGAACTTGTACCATTTTCTAAATTACTTTTAAACCGTTGAAAATTAGAAAAAACTTTTAACATGGAAAATAGCGCATTTTCATAAGATTTCCAACCCCATATCATTTGCCTCAATTGAATTAGCCGTTTAGAAATGGCATCAAAAATACGAACTCGGCTGTTCGGTTTGCGAAATTTTATGATTTTCCAAATTACTCTTTAACCATAGTGAATTAGAAAAAACTTTCAACATATGGAAGGAGCGGTTTTTTAGCAGCTTTCAATGCCATATTATTTGCCTCATTCTGATAAACGGTTTGGAAACGCGATCGAAAATACGATTCACATTTTTTGTATGAAGAAAAAACGATTTTCAAAACTGCTCTTAAACAGCTTACATTTTGCCAAAATTTTAACTTGGGTCATGGTACTCATGTCCATATCTTTTCAACAGTATATGGCAAGCCCCATTTGGGCAATGTTGGCGGAAGTTCAACCTAGCACTCGGGGAAGTTCAACGTACTACTATCGGGGCAGGTCAGGTTGTGATCAAAATATTATTCTCATCCCGTGATCAGAATAGTGTTTATATACATATATATATATATATAGGGTTTGACATAAGAAAATAAAAATATAGGTCATAAGACAAGAAAATTTACAGTTTATGTGTATTTTAGACTATATTTTTACGTTTGTAATTTTACATAACATAAAATATATTTTACGGCGATTATATATTTTCTTACGATCCCTTTTTGTGTCGGAAATAAGACAAAACTTACGGAACATAAAATTATGATGCATTGATGGTAAAATAGAGAGGAGTGAAGAATAACTATCCCTCACCCAGGACGACAAATAGCGCGACCATCAATGCATCGTAAACTAAGCCCGTTCAAACCACGCTTGAACTTGCTAATTATGGAAGTGTCCACATCCCAACCACAGTTTCCACCTGATGGTAAAAGACTCTAGTACATTACCATGTGTGACAATGACTTTTACTATCCAAACCCACAAGTCCCTTCAACTAGTAAAATTGACTATTAAATTATATATATCACACTGTTGTTACTATCGCTCTAGCATACGGTAAAATCGACCAACAATTACTATATTTTGAATAATTATATCTTGGTTATAATTTTCTCAACGTGCGTACATGTAACATTAAGATTAATTTGAAATCATTTTTACTAGAGAGGTCACGTATTTACTACATGCTATCTGAGATTTTATTAACAATGTCCATGCATCTATAGTAAAGAGATTACCTTTTTTGTGGGTATAGTAAAGAGATTACTAATTGTACTACATGTTATACTTCTGATTATTTTCCCAAGAATGTGCAGTAAGGTGGTTAACATGCTTTACTAAATGTTGCATGGGGTGTTACGGCAAACTTCATGACCAGATATGTGTAGTACAAAAGTGCATCTATAGTAAAGAGGTTACTAGTTCTATTACAGGTTACTACCGATTGATTCCCTGGGAATGTATAGTAAATAGGTTACCATGTGTTACTACATTTTACATGGGATTTTACCATCAACTTTGTGACTAAACTTGTGTAATAAAAAGGTTACCATACTTTACTACTAGTTTTCTATGAATTTACGACCATGTTGGTTGCTTGGGTGGGTGCGCAGTTCCGGCCGGAGCGCAGAATTAGCATTCTACGCTCACGCACAGTTTAGCACCACCGTATATATATATATATATATATATATATATATATATATATATATATATATATATATATATATATATATGTATGTATGTATGTATGTATATATATAGGGCTGGACTATTCTGTTACCCGTAACAGAATAATATTCTGTTACCCTCGCGCCCTATATAGAGGAGGTGATCCGTTTGTCCAAAGCCCACCGGACCTCTTGCATCTGGTCAACCCCCGACCTTCTCCATCCC